>NC_067486.1:1382500-1582500 GCF_947179515.1 Apodemus sylvaticus | reverse complement strand
AGCTTGTTCGTATTTCTTTATTTAGGGAATGGATGTAAACATTCATGCTTTATTCAGGGTGAACCAGGGATTCTGTAATTTTATGGAGGGGTGTGAGACTATCCAGGAAGGGAAGGTCATTGGCTGAAGGCTAAGGCTATTGAGATGCCTCGTTAGCATGAAGAGGTGTTCCGGGTGCTGTGTTACTTAACTGCTGGTGGTCACTTTAGTTACGGGGCCTGGTTACATGCTCCAGAGCAGGCATGGAGGCAGGGAAGGAGCTACTCTACCTCTACTGTCTCAAATCTCTGAGATTCCCAGGGTTTGAGCATGCTCCACCTTACCAATCCCATGCCAGTCTGGTGGCATGGTACATGTGCCCTGCACAGTTCTCCTATGGCTGCACCTCGATCCTCACACCTTCTGTCCCTTGAAAACCACACAGCTGCTCTGGCTTGCCCCACCGTGGCTTTGACTGCACACTTCCCAGGCACACTTCCTTAGACTCTTGTTGTGAATCCTTTGTAGAGGTAGAGCGGGTGAGAACAAGGACCCACTGGACCCAACAGAAATTACACACTGCAGGACATGACGGTGTCCTGGACCTCAGGCTGGAAGTGTGTGCTGGCTTGACAGAGCTGTTCACATTCAATGGTGCTAATTGAACACCCATTTGGTGTGAGGCCCTGGGAGAGTTGCTGGCACCAGGTAGACAGAGCCCCTTCCTTCCAAGACTCATACTAGGAAAAGGGAAGGGACAGTGAAGAAAAACCAAGGACAATAAGACAGAATTAGACTAATAATTAGATGGATAATGGAGGCTACAGTGAACCACAATGTAAGTGTGTGTGTGTGTGTGTGTAAGTGTGTGTGTGTCAGTGTGCCTGTGTGTGTTTGTGTGTGTCCGTGTGTCTGTATGTATGTGTGTGTATGTGTGTCTGTATGTGTCTGTGTGTGTGTCTGTATGTGTCTGTGTGTGTGTGTGTGCATGTGTCTGTGTTTGTCTATCTGTGTGTGTGTCTGTGTGTTGTGTAGTATATATTTCAATGGATATCATACTTTCATAGAAAGTATGATCAAATCCTAGGGTCTCTGGCCTTCTTTACTACATTACTAAGAGCTTCTACAATATCAACAGAAACCGCCGTTAGTGAGCCCTAAGTTCTACCCTAGAGTGAAGGAGCAGGCTGCCCTTCCTTAGACGCATCCGCCATCTGAACTGTCATCACCAGGGACATTCAAAGGGGACCCTGGAAGATTGCAAAGCTGGGAGAGGCTCTAGAGATGGGAACCCAGCTGTGGTTTTGCCCAGCTTCTTCTCTAGCTATCCATTGCTGCTGCTGATCTAGGGTACTTGAGAGCTGGCCAGTCCTGGCTTCCAGGATCCCAGGAGGCCATCTCTAGCCCATCACTGGTATCAACTCCGCCATTAGATTTGATGAGCTGTCTGTCTTCCTCCTCGTCCTTCCATTACTCTGGTTCCTGGCCAGCTTCGTAGATGAAGATATTGCTTCTTCTATGACAATGCAGACTGCCCTGAAGGGAGGCAAGACTCTGAAGTAAACAGAAAATGGCAAGTTCTTAAATATCAGAACTTGCTTTGTGAAATATTGTAATATTTCTCAGATGAGGGCAGCATCAATAAATCCCTTTGGGTGGAAAATATTAGTTTAAGATGTAATTGTAAAATTGATTTTTATGACCCGTCTTTACTGCTGCATCTCGGATTCCCTAAATATACATAATTTTCTGCATCTTCATTTATCACTTGTCAGAAACATAAAATTATTGTTTTATCCCATTATTACAAAAGGGAGAAGATGGATCAGGCCCTTCAAAGCCTCTGGGCTGCAGCAACAATTTTTTAATCTGTGACAACCTCTCCCAAACACCCTTGAATTGCAACTAATTTCCCCATGGCCCACACTTCACAGTGGATGATGAAGGATCTCTTCTGGGAGGGAAGGATCAGAAGTACAAAGCCCCTGTGACAAATGGCAGCTCACAGAGGTATAGAGCCGTACACAGTGTTGACATTAGCACAGAGCTAGGATCGCTGTATATCTGCTGGGTTTTTGCCTTTTGGTTCCCGGTTAGTGGGTGGGACAACATTAGTTTCATATTTCTCAGCATCTACGTTGGTCGCAGGCAATTTCTGTCCTTTCCTTTGGCCTCGTGATATTCATTGCTGTGTAGATCAGTATGCCAACGGCTACTTGGCGTGGAGGGATGGAGCTGTAAGCATTTGATCATCTAGTGGACCCCACAGATCATGGAGGATGCCCCTTAGCGTTCCCCGAACTCTGTCTCAGGCCCTGCAGTAAGTGGTTTAGGTCACGACCCCTAACAAGGCTCACAAGGCCAGAGGCAGAACATCCACTTCCAGGTGGAAGAGAGGAGAAGGGCTTGGCATGCTCCAGCCAGAACCTGCTTAGTCTCTAAGAACAATTGAGAGGAGCCTGCTTAAGGATCTGCAGGGGAAATGCCATGCTGGAGGCTTCTGAAATATGTAGGGGTTCTCCTGCATGTCTGTCATCTATTATTCATTTAACACCTACCATCTGCCGGTCTACATCTGTCTGTCTGTCTTCAGTCAATCAGTCAATCAATTTATCTATCACCTATCTATCCATTGTCTGTTTGTCTATCATTTATCTATGTATTATCTATCTTTCTACTCTCTTCTTCATCATCGATCTATCTACCACCATCAATCTAACTATTAATCTATTATCTATCTATGTATCATCTATCTATATTCATCCTTATCATCTATCTGCCTACTACTGTCATCTGTCACCTGCATATTGTCTACTACCATCCTATGTATGTATGGTCTATCATCTATCTCTCTGTCTGTCTCTCTCTATCATCTATCTCTATCTGTCTGTCTATCTATCATCTATCATTTGTCTATCTATATCTATCATCATCTATATCACCATATGTTTATAAGCAATATTTATCATCTTCCTACTCTCTACTATTATCCTATCTATTGTTATCTATCTATCATCTATCTATCTATCATCTATCTATCATCTATCTATCATCTATCATCTATCTACCTACTATCTATTTTTCTGTCAGCCATCTGTCATCTCTCTCATCTATCTAGTTGTCATCTTTCTATCTTATCTGTCTTTTATACATTTATTATTTATCTATTATCTATATTTATCACCTATTATTTCTATCACTTCTTCCCATCCCCATTCTGTTTTTTTCTAGCTAGCCTCTATGCTCCACATGCTAGTCAGGGTGGCAACCTGGCCTCTTCCTGGGCTTAGCAAATGAACAGGTTTGCCCTTATGGACACCTTCCATTAGACTGTACATTCAAAAGAAACAAGGAAATGATTCTTCTTATGACCCCAGTGTTCAGCCTTCACTGGATTGGAGGATGTAAAAAGATGTCCCTTCTCTGATTGGAGGACTTTGCTTACTTATTTTTGGCTACCCCTCAGAAGCACCTAGCACAAAGGCATGATTGATTACCTTAAGTCTTCACTTGGTGCTGGCTTGTAACCCATCTTCAGCAACTATGTTAGTGTAAGCTGCCTTGCCTCTCTGCCTAAGTAGACACACCACTCTGCTTGCTTGCTTTTCAATATTACAATGCATCACTTATGGAAGTGCAGTCTTATGGTAATGGTCAAATAGTGTCATTTGGTTATAATAATAACCACCATGAGAGCCTGGAAAACAATGAACAACTCTTATTAGCAACACATCACAGGTATCCACAAAGTATCTCCCTGTCAGCTCTGAACACTGTGACCATCAGCTAGAATTATGAGAAGTGTCAAGACTGTCTGTGACTTCCATCATCCTGCTCATGATAGAGTTCAGATAGCTAGAGGGCTGTAGATTCTGAACGTCTGGAATTTTCCACTACACTCCCTTGGATTTTGCTTTACAAATGAGGCCTTGTCTTGAGGTGGGTAAATAGATTCCTGAGCACATACCAGGGTGGCCTGCTTAGCCTCGTGCTTCTAGACTGGCCTGGCTCTTCTGTTTTGAGGTGGTCATCTTATATTTCTGGTTTTTTTTTTTTGTTTTGTTTTGTTTTTTGCTACAGATGGGCAGAAGAAAGTCCAAGAAGAATTTGATATCGACATGGATGCACCAGAGACAGAGCGTGCAGCTGTGGCCATTCAGTCTCAGTTCAGAAAATTCCAGAAGAAAAAGGCGGGATCACAGTCCTAGTGGGGAAGCTGCTTCCTGGTCCACTCGAAGACACCAAGTTCAACCACCATCCATCAAGAAATGAAAAGAACAATCCCTAGAGAGAAGTCATCCACACTCAGTACACACCCTGCTCTAAACCTGAAATGCATGAACAGAAACCCATAGTATTTATGCCCCTATAGACAGGTGTCCACAATAAAATTGTGAGTAGCTTAATCTGTTTATCTCCATTACAATTCCTCTGCAACTATTTTCCTTGATGTTGTAATAAAAAGGAGGTAAGATGAGTGAATCTAGTGTCCATCTTCATTTCTCCCATTGGCTAGAACCAGAAATGTTCATAGGTTAAAGACAACTGCAAGCCAGTGTGGCTTATATTATTAAAACTTTAGAACAGAATAATTTTGTTAGGGTGGAGCTATTCATCCTCAACCATGGAGTTCCTATCTCATTTACGTAGTGTGAGCTGCCAGTGGGTGTGGCTGTATTTTCTCAGCATGGAAATGTAGTCTATACCTTTGACTGTCCCAATTTATCTAGGAGAGCATGAGGCATCTGGGGTTTGGATGTCACTCAGGTGTGCTTAGCAAGTGCATTTCAGATCTTTGAAGGGTTGACCCACTCCACAAGGGCTATCTTTGCACCTGTGTAGCTCCAAGCAGCAAGTCCAGGCTCCGGGTTCCAGGCTCATCTGGGCTTACTGTGTTGGTTTATTACCTGCTTGGCTTGTTCATCACAATCTGCCACTAGGAGAAGCTGCCTGGCTTTTCTCCAGTGAAAACCTTGCAGACACATGGCCTCACATGTCTCAGAGAGCTCGCATGGGTAGCAAAGATGTCCATTGTGTGGGAAGCATGGCTCCAGAGTCAGTAGTCAAATACAGGTTGAAAGGGTATGTCTGAGCTGGCCTTGGGCAACAAGTGCCAGAAGCATTAAACCTGTGTTTTTATGGCTGCTTATTTGAGCCTTGCCATGGGAGAACCTGAAACAGAAGTGACATTTTCTCCCAGAACCAAGGAGTCACCATGTATGTGGTGGACTTGGCTGTGTGTTTCTTAGCCAGGGCTCAGGGTGGGTCACATGCACTTATGAGAAGAAGGGCAGAGTATCTGAGTGTGTACACCTGCATGCTGGACTGTGGGTAGACTGATGACATGCTGGACTGATGAGATGGTGGGAATGAAACAAGCAGGGAACAGCTGGAGGTTAGGGGACACTATTCTCTCACAAAGCCCTTCTGTTGTTAAGTGAACAGGCAGAGAAAGACTGGAACCCATGGGGGATGGCTAGACATTTAAAAATGGGCTCATTGCCTCGTGTAAGACAGTCCCACTGCTAGCTCTTCCCTGGGGCTACTGGGGTGGGGTGGGGGGTGGCAGGAGGTATGCCTGAATTCTTCTGATGACTTCAGCTAGTGACCACTAAATAGGATCACTTCTGCAGTAGCAACCAGTGAGGGCTAAGTCAGGCTCCTGATTGGATGGTCCCCATTGAGAAGACAGTAGGTTGATAAGATACCCCAGAAAGAGCTGCTGAGACAGAGGGGTATGGATATCACAGAAATCAGATGGCTTAAGATGCCATGCTCAGTGCTCCCTAAAGCTGCTAATGTGAAGTAAGCTTCAACACAAATGCATGCACAGGTAGTGATCTTCCTATCTGACCTGTGTCCCAGCTCCACCACTCCTCTACCCTCTCACTTATTGATCTAAAGGAAGTGTGTCCTGTTCTTATAGGGTATGTTCTAGACCTGGAAGCCGGAGGTCACCCAGGCTCTAAGGAAGACATCGCCTCCTAGGGACTCTCTGTAAAGAAACAGACTAATATCTCTTTAGATGATCCCAAGCATCTGGGAGTTTTCCTTCAGCCCGGTGGGGCAAAGTTTGAAGGGGTTCCCTTCGATATTCCAATGCATGCCTTCAATTGCAATCATAGGGCAAGGCTGCAGCTGATTTCCTTTTGAAGTCCTAGGCATGAGTTAAACTTTTCACTTCCTAGGTATATTCATGTGGATCTAAGCTCCAGATGTTGGTGGGTGGTAGTGATGGTGGCGAGACATTTGTTTCCCACTAAAAGCATGGGTTGGGTGTGTAGCATCTGTGGTCTAGGTATCACAGAAGAACAGAGGAAGCAGCTTGTAGACCCAGGTCGAAGAGGACTTCATGTAGTGCTCATCTTGAAAGGAAGAAGGAGCCCTCTCAGGATGTGCAACAAAGTATCTGCAGCGTGGAGCTAGGAGCTGGCTCAATTTTTGTTTCCTGCACTGGACTATTGTGTTGCATCTGCAAGGCAGGACAGGGTGCTTGCACCCATGCAGGCTGGTGGGGAAGGATGGAGAGCCATGAATGTAGAGGATGGAGACTGGTAGAGCATGGAGCAATGGGAGCAAAGCAGTGACTGGAGACCCACATGGGCCTTACCCAAGGATGGGGCCAACTGCACCAAGCTCAAAGATGGTGGGGGTTCCTGAAGAATGAACTTTGACATCTGGCACAGAGGTACTAGCCAAGATGATACTCTGTTCTAGGCTGAGACCATAGTGGGTATAGTTTGATTACCAAAGCGTCAGGTAGGACCCTGAGCATCTGAGTTTGAAAATGGATCCATCTTGGATCTGTGAGTTAGTCAGGCCTCCATGGAGAACTTATCTACAATAAGAAGATGGTTCCTTGATATCAATATGCTGATAAAAATCTGCTTAGAAAATGTTAGTAAACTAAAATGAGATGGAGTACACACGTGCCCTGCTCAATGCAGTTATCTACTAGCAAGGCCATGACATCCTCCTCGGCATTCTTTGTCCTGGCCCGAATCAAACCGTGGGCCTCTGCCATTCCTGGCCACATCCATTTGGACCAATGAATCCTGACCTATGGTGGTTCAACCAATCAGGTTCTTTTTCTTGAGAATTTGAGCTCATGCTCATGGGACTTGAGCCACTTAAACTCACAGTGTTGATTTGAGGCTCGAAGAGGGGTGTGATGAAGCTGAAAAATAAAAAGGCATTCAAGTCTATGAAGAGTATTATTATTGCTAATGAAATTATTATTATTTTCAAGGCTCTTTAAAAGTCCATTTGGTACAGGAGCATGCAGGAGCAGAGTCAAGACTCAGGGTACACAAGACCGGGAGATGGAGGGCAGCCCAGGCTGACTTAGTCATTTGATTGCTATGAACAGAAACCCACTCATACTAGCTAAAAAAAGAGAAACTCCAAAAATAGAATATTCAAGACATCCAATGGGGGGAAAAGAACACAGGCAGGCAGAATTTCATGAGATTTATAAATATCCTGGGGTACAGTGGGAAAGGAGTGACATCTTCCACATCACCGTCTTTGCAACGTTTTATGACTTTCTGTAAAGTTTTACACTTTTCTTTAAATATATCTTGAACATTTCTTTAAGTTCTATTTTTAAACGTCACCCAGTCATCACCGTCCGTCTACTCGGAACCTTTACACAAAGCTTTCTACAGCTGCCTTTGCTGCTTTCTAAGAAAATGATTGATTTCTGAATATTTCACTGTGAATATTCATCCTACTGAGCTGTGTGTGATGTCATGATTTTTAGTAACTTCCTGTGGCTTTGCAGGGAGACCTATCAACTCTCATGACTTTGAACTCCTTTTTTCCCCCAGTCTCATTATAATCTATCTTTGTGTATGTCTTACAGAAGGCTTGAGCACCATTTTGGAGTCAGAGAAATGGTATCAAGGCATCTCCCAAGAAAGCCCTATAAGGCTGAATGGTTTTAACTCTAGGTGGTCATCGTTTTTAAGTCTTATAAATGTCTTGAGTATTATTGAATGTATATATTTTATCTACCTCAAAGAATAACCTAGATAAATTGGCTTGACTGGAGAGGGAGAGGGTTTAGCGTTAGATATTCCTAGGGTTTGTGTTTGAGGAGAAGATTCATTCTAGTGTTGGGTTTAGGAGATGCAGCCTCTATCATGGATGATGAGGGCACAGCACCTGGGCTGCCGTATAAGGCTCAGTGTCTTAGCTGGAGACGCTGTGATAAAGTCTCATGGATCTCTCAACTAAGAGTGCTGACATTTGTCCTTACACCTCTGGAGACTGCACGTCCTAGGCCAAGATGCTGACAGAGTCGGAGCCTAGCTATCAGCCGACTGCTTTATTGCTACTTCAGGAAATATTGTTATTTTGGGGGAGAGAAAGAAGGAAAGAGGGAGGGAGGAAAGAAGAGACAGAGACAGAATGACAGAGAGAGACAGAGGCAGAGATGCAGAGAGCACAGAGAAGGGGAGAGAGGAGAGAGGGAGACAGAGGGAGAGACAGAGAGACAGAAAGATAGAGAGACAGAGAGACAGAGACACAGACAGCATGGAGAGGGAAGAGAGGGGGGAGAGAGGGAGAGAGGAGAGACAGAAAGACAGAGACAGAGACAGGCAGAGACTCAGAGACAGAGACGCAGCACAGAGAGGGTGGAGTGGGAGGAGAGTGGGAGAGAAGAGAGACAGAGAGACACAGAAACAGAGACAAAGAGACACAGAGAGACAGAGAGAAGATAGTGTCTTGTATTGATTTACTTTCAAGACAGAGCCTTGCTATATATTGTAACCTAGGCATGAACTCACCATCCTCTGTCTCAATTCCCCAAGGACTGAGGTTTCAGGAGTGTGCCACTCCCCCAGCCCCTTTACTCTTCTTGTAGAAAGATACTCTCATGGAAGAAGTCCTAACTTCTTAGCATTATCTAAGCTTAGTCTTATTCCCTACCTCCTGATGTCCTAGTATTGGGGGTAAAGGCTACACTGTATCCATTTAGGACTGGGAGCACCTGCTGGTCTGCACCATCTGCTCCCTCTAGAGCTTCATGTCATCTAATGGAATCGGATCACAAAGAATTGGTCTTTGTTCACTGCTCAGTTGATTCTCCACAGGCTTTGCTTGTACTCAAGCTCAAGCAGGTTTTCTTGTGGCAGTCTCCACTGCTGTACTGCCCTTTGCAGCCTCTTTTTTCCTATGTTAACAGGAGTGTAATTGAATGAGAATTGGGAGAGAGCAGCTTGCTCTGGTGTGTGTAACCTTTCCAGGAGGGGTCTGCAGAGCTGGAGTCTCTCTCTCTCTCTCTCTCTCTCTCTCACACACACACACACACACACATACACACACACACACACACACACACACACACTCCTGTACCACCAGAGGCAGAACCTAGTGCTGTTCTTTGGGTAACACCTAGGACTGTTAAAAGCACACCCATTCTCTCTTTTCTCTCTAAACTGTAAAGCCGATTAGAATGTGAGAGTCTTGCAACCACAAAACCGGCATGCTCATTATTTCAAAGCTGCAGGTCTTCTCACCTGAGAGTTTAAAGGTCTAGGTGGCACCTCTCTGTGAATGGCTTTCCAGGTTTTCCACTGGGACCTTCGATCACTTCCCCAGACTGCCTAAGATCTGAGGGCTGCAGCAGTTACTATAGATAAGTTCTTGTCCAAGGCTAGCCTTTGCTTTTGCCTTAGTCAGATGAATTCCTGCCCAGAAGTAGCTAGCTACAAGTATCATCCTGATGTGCTGCTCCCTGGTGTAGCCCCAGACACTAGTCTCCAGGCTCTCTACCCATTGGTGTGTTTGGAACCAGCAGAAAACTGGTCTTAAGTGAAGCCTGTGGCTGACTTAAATTATTAACTGATCCAGGGACCCTCCATGAAGCTGATGTGTGAGAGGTGTCACCATTCTGTAACTGGGCAGTTTTGGAAACCATCCCTGATCTTACCCTGCCACACCCACTTTTCTCCTTCCAGTACATTCTCCTGTGGCAGCTAGCATATGCATCTAGCTCTACTACCCTTCCCGTGTTGTCCTGTACCCAGACTCAGTCTCTTATTGGCTACAGGGTGAGGTTGGGGCAGAGTCCAAGTCCTTCTTATGGCTTTTGAAGACCTGTCATGGGCCACTATTCTCACTGTTGGGATGGTCCCTTTGCTCTTTCCAGGTAATCTCCATCTCTTGCTTAGATGCTTGACTCTATAGGCCCAGCTTTTCCTGGCCTGTCTTTGCATCTGGGGAATTCATAGCTTTCTCTGGTTCAGACCTGATTTGCTGAGGTGGTTGAGGTTAAACTCACTTCTGGGAAAGATAAACTTCCAGCTCTGGGTGCCTGTTCATGGGAGAAATGTATGGTTTGTTTGAAGCAGAGATAATGCCAGGGTCCTTGGGTCAACTCTATTTTCCACATGTAAGGTTTGTGAGGGGTGAGATCTGCAACAATATACATTGGTTCTAACAGCTAATGAAAGGCCTCTCCAGTTTGAAAGGACATCTGGGAGATGTAATCTGTCTGGATGACCTGGGTCAGATGAAACATGTTTCTTCCACCCCTATGTGTCCCCGTTCACATCTGTCCCTAGCTTCTCTTTTGCAGGCCTCATTGGTGGGATGCTCCTCTTGATGTCATTTATTGTAGCTTCACAAGCCTTGGTGAGATACTTTGTTTCATTCTTGCCCCTTATACTCAGCCACACAAGGTCAGGGACATTTGCTTTATTGGTTTGGTTGCTCTTTAGACACTTGTAGCAAGAGTGAAGATGGCTGGGTATGTAACCCAGTGGTAACACGCCTGCCTGGTCAGCATGAGGCTTTGGTTCTCTCCCTAGCAATGCCAACAGTAGTGAGTGAATAAGTAAGTGTGGTGAGTTCTGTGATGACATTGTTCTCTCCCCGATATCTGATGGGAGAGGTATATGATAGGGAAGCATCCTGTACTTTTCTCCAGGAATCAGCCAAGGAAAACCTTGGCTTATAAGAGGTCACAGCAGCCTGTATCTTTCTGTCTTCTGTCTAAAGAAGGTCATGCAAAGCCCCTGTGGTATGCATTTTTTTGACATTCAACTTGCAATGGATTAACAGATGGCAGAGCATGAGGACATGTCTAGGATTCCTTATGGGCAGCATGTCTGGAAGTTGTGGCTGCCTTGGCAGGGACCCCTGTGCTCCAACCTGAGATCATGCCCACCACCTTCTGCATGTATTCTTTTCATGTGAACAAGGTTGCCACTCCCCCCATTCACTAGCCTCACTGTGGATGCCTAAAACATGAGAACAGCGGAGCCAGGATTTAGGCACTACTGTTGTCAGCTTCCATCTGGCCTCAGTCTCTCTCTCTCTCTCCATGTAAAATGGACACAATACGATACCCCAGAGGCAGAGACTAAATGGGTCATCTCTGTGTAATAATTTCTGTAAACCAGGCTGTAGTAATCTAACACACACTTGATATGTATTGATTGTCTCATGGAATATATGGTGTCCCCATTTTGCCAGTGAGGAAATGGAGACTGAGAGATGATAAGGAGCATACAGGGTCACCCAGCTTGAACGCTGAGGCTGACTCCTTCATAGGTTTCATTTCTTAGCCTCAAGTCTTGGAACCCCCTTCTTGATTCTACAGGAGGCATTGAGCATGGGTGTGGGTTCCTGTGGATGGTTCCTGTCCACATAGAAGACTCTTTGAATTCTGCTGTGTCTGATGGGTGTATCCTTGATGTATCCTATGACTGACAGAGTGTATGTATCCTTGATGTATCCTATGACTGACAGAGTGTATCCTTGATGTATCCTATGATTGACAGAGTGTATGTATCCTTGATGTATCCTATGATTGACAGAGTGTATGTATCCTTGATGTATCCTATGATTGACAGAGTGTATGTATCCTTGATGTATCCTATGATTGACAGAGTGTATGTATCCTTGATGTATCCTATGACTGACAGAGTGTATCCTTGATGTATCCTTCTATGAAAGACATCCTTTGGAACTTGCAGTCTCTGACTGTCAATGGTAGAATAGAATTACAGCCATCTTAATCCCCAACGTGGGTAAATATGTTCCTGTCTGTGTTGGGGGTGCTTTTGGGATGTGACTAAAATCAGGATTTTGAGGTAAGAAGACTCCGTAGCATCACAGTCTTTATATGAGGAACCAGGAGGATGCATGTTGGGAAAGGAGCTCAGATGATAGCAGTGAAGTTAACAGGATGTGCTTCGAGGTTGTAGAAAAAGACATGAGTGGAGGACTGCAGGTGGTATCTAGAATCTGGGAGTGGCAGGAAGAGAGATCATGTCAGTGCCTCTGGGAGGAACCTGCTTAGACTCAGAGTCTGCCTTGTAGACTAAGAGTCAAACCCCTAGAACAGCAGCAGTGAATCTGTGTTGGCTGAAGCTACTAGGCGTGTGCCACTTCCTTGCAACAGTAACAGGATATGGACAGTGGTGTTGTGTCCTGCCTGTCCGTTGTGTCTTGATGCACGGATCACTTTTAACAAGAGCACTAATCATGTTTCAGCTCAGCTAGTAAGGGATCTCCCGAAAGAGGAGAACACAAGTCATTCAGATGAACCAAATAGTTCAGAGGGGTGTGGGTGGTTGTTACTTATCTGCTTGGCACTAAAATTGGCCCTAGTCATTTGACCTCAGACCCTGTCTTACCAGCCCTCATCTCTGAGGATGGGAGTTATAGCCACATTACCACCCCACAGTCTGCTGGGAGCCCTTCAGGAGGTGCTGATGGCCACAGTAAGCCAGAGGCATCTGCAGCCGCTTGACCAGATTGTGGCAGGAGAGCTTCAGAGATGGCCTGTAGCCAGCCCTGGCTGTCAACACTAATTTTCTCCTGCTTGGTGGAGCTCAACCTATTTTGTGTGACTTGTCCGCCACCAAGTCAGCAGCCCCTGCACAATCCGGGTGCTGAGCCAGGCTGATAAGCAGGGCTGTGGTATCTTTGCCACTGCAGAGCTGAGGGCTGAGGGGAGGAGTGAATGCAGGCTGTGTTTCTGCCTAAACTGCTGCTGCTGCTCCTGCACTATCTGCCTCCCCAGGACAGTCCAGCTCCTAGAGGAGGGCTGCAGCCCTCTCCATTGCTCCTGGGGTTGCAGGGTAGTAGTGTAGTAATGCAGAACTCTCAGGGTTGGGGAGTACTGATTCATAACCTTAATAAGGACACAGCAGTGAAGGAGCTCTGTGGATCTGTTCTTGGTGTTGCTGGGCTCAGCTTCTGTGATTGTCAAGATGAGAAGAGGCAGTGGGAAGCTCAGCACTCAATCCAGCTCCCTGTCCCTCTGTCACCCCATCCTCCTCACTGAGCTTCTTCTATGGTTCATGTTTGTAGACCTAAAATGAACTCCAGGGCCTCAGTAAACCCTGCACTTTATAAAAACACCAGTCAGACACAAAGCTTGCCCATGATGAAGCTAAGATCTACTATGGTGTTACTATAGGGTTACTAGGTGACCCTACTACTAGGGTCAGTGCTTCTGCTGAGGTCTTACTCACCTGACATCACCCATCTTTGACTCTTCCATCGGAGATTCTAGGCATGCGCCTAGGAGAGCCTAAGAACATTTGCTTTAACTCCCTGGGAACAGAAAGAGAGGAAAGATCAGAAGGTGGCTTGCCCCATCAGTGCACCAGGGCACAGCTCCTAGGAGTGAGTTGAAAGGTAGAGGGCTAAGATTTAAGCTTAGCATATTAATCAGGAACCAGAGTAACAGTGGCATTAACAAGAAGGACCCTTTACTTCAACACCCTCAAGGATGCCTGATAAAACTGTGTTGTGGGTCTGAGGCAGAACAGCCTTTTTCAGCCATCCTTGGGGTCTGGCTTTCTCCTGTGTTTAGATGGATTGCCATTATGTCTAGTTCCAGGTTCAGGAGGACAAGGTGAGGGATACCCAAGGGGATAAAACTAGAGGAACAAGGTGTAGTCTCTGCCATATAGTTTATAGGTGCACATCTGTGGTGTGAGTTCCTCAGAAAACAGATTCCTGTTCATTCTCACTGGTACTGTGAGATTTCCTGCAAATGTTCTCACAGCTGCCCACATCTCTCCAGAACATGAGTATTCGGTTGTACCAATGCTCCCCATGGCCTGTACACCTGGCAGCTGGAAGTTATTGGCTTTACTGATGCCTAGCTTAGTTCCTGGTTGACACCAGATTCGACTCAGAAGATGAATACCCAGTTCTCTTGATCTTTAGTATCTCTGAGACTCCAGAGATCCTGACAGGAGCAATCCTTCATTGCACACAGTTGTCTGCTCAAAGATCCAGTCTTCTTCAACCTTTCTTCCTTCCCTGACTCATGTCCATACTTCTCCCACTCCAGATGCTCCCTCTTTCAAGCAAACCACTTGCATTCAAAACCTTGTCTCAAGGTTTCCTTCTGGGCGACACTAACCCAAGACATATGGTGAGGGAGATGTGTGGGCATTTTGAGCCAACACTTGGAGGATCCAAGAATTCTAGAGCCTTCAGAGCATATGCTATGTTTACATCATGTTTTTCACAACTTGGAAGAAAGCAATCTCTTAAAACCGGAATGGACACTTAGTTTTCAGTCAACTAAAAGTTGTTTCCCTACTTTGAAGGGCAGGCAACCCCCTACAAGGGCCAAGGAATGTGAGTCAGGGTTGTGTGGCCAATCTGCCTTTTCAGATCCAAGTCCTTGGGATAAGGAGACCCTGGGTTCTACTTTCCCAGAAGGTAAATTCCAATGAGAAGCTGAATATGTAAATCTTTGAGGAAGGTAGAAAAGAACAGGAAGGAATCATATCATGTGTTACTGTGAGGCTCATGCTTGTGAAAATATAAATATGCTCTTGAGAAGTGTAGAGATCTCCAGGGGTGGGCTTGGCACAACTGGAAACATCTAAGGATAACTGGAGAGGGAGGAGGAGAAATGACCCTCAGGGGAGGGGGGCAACATCTTTAATGAAAATGTGTGCCTGTATCCCTCACTACTTGATTGAAGGGACTTAAACCCTCACCCCTTCGTCCTGGTTCCTTGGAAATCTCCCAGGAACAGTGACTTTTTTCTTCCTGGTTGGCATGAGTGAACTTCCAGTGTTTCAGGAACACTGCTTTCTTTCCTGGTAGACTCTGCTCTCTAGGGAGGAGATTTCTCTGCACACAGGGGTGTTCTGTCTTGCCCCAAGTTCTCTCTGCTTCTTCTAGGACTACATTTATCTGTTTTTATTGATTTTTTTATTGAAGATTCTGCTACCTCTGCCCTCAAATTCTTATCAGAATCCCTCTTCCTTTATCTGTCTGTCTCCAGGTCTTCGTCTCTATGTCTCTCTGTCTTTCTGTCTCTGTCTCTCTGTCTGTCTCTGTCTCTGTCTCTGTCTCTGTCTCTCTCTCTCTCTCTCTCTCTCTCTCTGTGTGTGTGTGTGTGTGTGTGTGTGTGTGTGTAGTTATTCTTACCCCTTTCAAGGATCTGAGCCTTCAGAGAAATTTATCCTTAAGCCTTTACCCACACTACACTGATGCACTCTACCACCGTGTTTTGCAATAGCAATTCATGTCAGTCCTTGAACCCAAAATAATTTCAGAAGACTTTAGGGCTAATCTGGGCCTAGAGAATGTGTGAGGCTCATGCTCTCATGAGCACAAATTTATTAGAAAGCCCTTTATGCTCCACTTTATTACGCAAAGGCCCCTGAGCTTCAGGCCAGCCCTCACAGCTTTCTGAGATCATGGAAAGCTAGTCAACTTGTGAAATCAGTTCAGCATGGGGAACCTCAGTTGAAGAATCTTCTAGATCAGATTGGCCTGAAAGCAGTCTACGGGGCATTTTCTTGATTCTAATTGATGTGGAAGGCCCCACTCTGTTGTGGGCAGCGGGACTCCATAGCCATGTGGTCCAGGGCTGTGTAAGAAAGCGAGACGTAAGAAGCGAGCAAGTGAGGCAAGCCCTGCTCCTCTGTGGTTTTCTCTCCAGGTTCCTGCCCCGCATTCCTACCCAACTTCACTCTAAGGTGGACTGTAGCTACAAGTGTAAGTTGCTATGGTCATGGTGTTTATCACAGTAACAGGAAACCAACTAGGAAAGACATCCTCTTAGGCTGCTATAAAGAGAGGGCTTGGTCTAGACAAGTGCCTGGGTTGTGCCCCCTCTTCTTGCCCAGAACTTTATTTCTTCTCGATGTCTATCATAGGATTTCACAGACTCTATCACCTTGCCTTACAGTAGAAATACTGCCTAGTCTCAGAGCTACCAGCAATCCCTGTAGTTGGTAAAGGTACTGTGGGACTACAAGATGTATATAAGTCAAGGTTTTCTGAACTCACATTTAATGAAAATGGCCAGAACTTGATAGACCCCAGGAGGTGAGGATTTAGGCTGAGCATTGCTCACCTTTCCTGTTCTTCTGTCACCCGATTCCTGGAGATGCCCTGGTGTCACAGGTGTATTGCTTGGGGAGATTGGTGTAAGGCATTACTGCATCTCAGTGGGTTAAACCACAGGAAGTGTGTATCTTACTCCTATCCAGCTGAGGGAGGAACAGCTCAGCTTGTACTTTACCCAAAGCTTGACTCAGGCAGTCAGGCTCCATCTGCCCCTCCCCCCAGGACTCTACATCTTTTGGGTACAGGCTTTGTAGAGAAAAAGCTCAGATAATCACATGGTGGTTAACCACGGGCCATGAGCACACAGTGCCATGCATCAGGTAGCTGGAACAACACATAGTTCTGGAGTCTAAACATCTTCCCTAAGAGGTTGGCAGGGTTGATACCTTCTGCAAATTCCAGAGGAGGATGCCTTGCTTGTTCTCTCCTGACTCCTTCTGCAGGCCAGCTCTTCTTGGCACTCCCCAGCATGTGGGTACACAGATTCCTTCTCTGCCTCTATGTCCACATGCCGTGTCATGCCTGTCTGAATCTCCTTGCTTTCACCTTTTCTCTCTTACGACACCTGTCATTTAGATTTAAGGCTCACCCTAAGTCTGGATAAAATCATCTGATTTCTGTCCCATCTGGGAGGAAGCAGAGGAAAATAGTCTCTTTATATGCCTCAGAGAAGGCCAAGAGGGGGTAGTGTCTGGACAGTTTTACTCCAAGAGCTGCAACGCGGGAGCACTTCCCATTGATTTGATTTCCTGTTTCTGGGTTTTCAAAACTGTCCAGTTTTCATCCTTATGTGTAGTAGGTAGACACATTTAGTTATTGGCTTTCAGAAAAAAATAATTAAGGGCTCTAAGTCATGAGGCAAATTTCCCAAGGCATCTGCAAGTGCGGAACTGATCTTTGCCTTCATGGGAGAGAAGACTGTTTACAGAGGTAAGAATCTATGTGTACATGGCAGTCCACTGGTGGCTGAAATGGCAGAGACTCTGTGTGTGCGCGCATGTGTGTGTGTGTGTATGTTTATCTGTGCAGGTATGAGTATGTAGTGGAGCATGTGGGAACAGGCAATCATGCATATGTATATGTGTGTAGAGGTCAGACGTAGACATCAGATGTCTTAGTCTCTCATGTTTTGAGATAGTCCTTCACTGGGACTCAAGAATCTCAAGAATCAGGCTGGTCAAGCTTGAAAAGGGAGCCTTGGAAGTGTACCTCCCAACTCCCCCAGTGCTGGGCTTAAAAGTCCATGCCATCGCATCTGGACCTTTACATGTGTTCTGGGGACAATCTCTGCTCCCCATGCTTGTGCGGCCATCTCTGGCCCATTTCCCCTGCCAGAGGCTATGGTGACACTTCTGGAGGCTGGAGGTCTTCACTGAGAGACTAGCAGGGCTTGTATTCTGGAAGAATTTGCTCTCTGCCTTCCAGGAAGCCTCTGTTGGCTCCAAGACACAAAACCCCCGTCGTCTGCTCCCATCTTTCACAAGTTCCCCTTACTATATCAGCTCCTAGCCATTTGTCCTTAGGAGACACAGCTGTCGTCTTCCCCGCAATTCTTAAGCCTACACAAACCTTCCTTTTCTCCTCTTGGGGCTGAGCTGGCTACAACCAAGAGTTTGCTGAATGCTGCCTTTCTTCTAGAGTATTCTTTCTCTCGCCATGGAAAATATCTCTCCTGTCCCTTCCTTATGACCTTGAGGCCAAGGGCACATCCACAGTTTTTCTTATTCAAAAGTGGTGACGCAGACCTGCAAGAGTGCTGGTGCAGATACCTTAAGTTGATGGAAATAAATGTTGATAATAATGTCTGCCAGAGGAGAGGAGGTGTCCAGCTCAAACCCAGCTATTGACTTTTGAGAGTGAGGAGACTGCAAACTCATTTCCATTTTGGCTGCTTCAGAACTGCATCTCAGCGCCCTCTCACAAGCTCCATCCAGCAGTAAGACATCAATTGGCAGCTTGTTTGAAGAGGATCCAAACTACCTTGTCCTAACAGAACCACACAGTGCATTTGTAACAAGAATCCTTGGCTTCACAGTGTGTGGGGAGGAAGGGACTGGGGTTAATTTCCCTCCCCCAGATGCCCCTTCTGTTCTGGAAAATTTTCTGCTGCCTTGCAGAAGACTGAAGAGGAAAAACTAAGCTTGTTAATTCTGTACTTTGCTGCTGTTTATTGATTCATATCTTTATTGTACACATAGTCGACAAAACAGTAATTTTCTTTTAAAGAAACAATGGCTAAAAGGAGGGTGAGACTGGAGGAATGGACGAAGGAAGAATTGAGGGCAGGGTGAGAGAGGCTGGAGAGGGAAGCAGGAACATTGTAGTGAGAAGTGGGAAAGGAACAGAGACCTTTCTCTGGCTTGCTGCTGAAGAAAGATGCTCCTCACCATGCTGTTGGTGGCTATCCAGTGAGGGGGAAATCCTGTCTACCCAGGTCCCTATTGACTCACCCCCACTCCCTTCAGAGAAACCAGCTTCCTTCACTGCATGGCAGGAGTCAGTCCATGGTGCTCCAGGGCCACCTGAGAATGTGAACTTGGTGCAGGTTGTGTTTGCACCTTTCAAATGAGTCATTGTGTTGTGCTAAGTTCACAGAAACCGTGAATGGCACAGGTACAAATGTTCTTCTGAGAGAGCTTCAGCAGCCATCAGGAGTATCCAGTTTTCTCCCTACTAGATGTGATGGATATGCCCATAGTCAAGAAAAAAAAATGGAAGTTCTTTGAGAGATAGATGATAGGTAGATAGACAAATAGATGAAGGATGGGAAGCACAGAGGTCAATTCCAATGAAGGTAATATTTGATGAAGAGTTTGAGCTCTTGAAATATGGGGAATGGGGTATTGCAGGCAGGACTGATTCTAAGACAGGCAAAAGTTGTCTTAGGGATTGGTTTTCTGGTCCAACAGTGTCTTGGGAGCCTGAGGGAAGATTGGGTGAATCCAAGCCTGAAAGTTAAGTCAGGTCAAATTATAGATGGCCCACGGTGCAGAACTGGCCAACAGTTCACCAGCCTGTGCTCTCCTCATCTTGAAGACAGCCAGGCCACCTTCCTGACAGCAAGATAAAGGTAGAAGAGTAAGCTTTGGCCAATGGAACCACAGGGCAGGTGCTGCATGAGACACTTTTAAGCTCACTGGGGAAACCAAACCAAACCAAACCAAACCAAACCAAACCACAACTAAACAAACAAATTCCATAGTGTTATGAAGAGACCAAGACATGGACAGAATGCCAAGATGAAAGAAATCTGAGCTTCCAATGATTACACAGAAGGACAGCTGTCCTCAAACATGCCTAGTACAGAACTTCACTCCTGTAGAGCATCCCTGAGATCCACTGGGGGTTATCTGCTGCAGTAGCAATTATCACCACCTGAAGTCATTTGTCCATGCACAAGCACTACAAGTTTCTGTTTTACCAATTATCAGGAAATCTTTCTCTCAGATAGAGTATCAGCCCACGTATCATGGATGGAATAGTGGGGAGGCTAATTTTGAGTAAATGTCCAGAGTAAACAAAACCAAGAAGAGACAAAGTCGCAGTCTAGCAAAGTGTGACTACATGCACACCGTTAATGACTGTCTCTGTATGTTGTTATGCCTCTCACTCCATCAAGAACATTAGTTTGAACAGCACAGAGGGAACATTCTGCTTGAGACACTAAATTGGTGCTTGAAGACCCGACCTATAGAACAACAGAACATTGATGCGGATGGGCATTCACGGTTTGATGATCAGAGTTCCAGCCCATCCTGCTTTGGATTCCATTAATCCCCTTCCTGACTCTGCAGTGACAGCCATTTCCTGGCCTAGCTCATTACCCTGTCCTAACCCACAGGTCCCTGCCCTGTATTCATCCCTCCCGACTGCCACATTTCCTCCCTCATTTTTGAACACTCTCTCCTAACTGGATCTAATTTTACCAGAGAACATATTCGCTTCCCCTCTTGATGTGCTGCTGGGTTTTGTTGCTAATTTTAAAGGTCACATCATTCAATAGGATGTACAACAAAAACATCCACACTCTGCCTTTTCAACCATCCCTTTTCAAGTCCTGTTTCCTCAAAAACAACATCTTCCAACAGTTTCTTTGAGCATCCCTCTCCCTATTTCTCAGATACGCTTATATGACTTGCCCTAGAAACTTCAGCTTTGGGTACTGTATGATGCCTTACATGGTGACCTCCTCCACCCATCTTCCCATCACCCCATTCTCTCAGTAAAACAAATGTTTTGCTTTTTCTCATTATTAGGCCAACTCTAATATAATCCACAGATGATTCATTCAGTGCAAACTTTTTTTTCCCTCTAGAGGTAAGAATTTTCTAACTTTTCTTTTACTGAATACATATACTTTCCATGAACTTACTGAGTACTAGAATTTCTATCAAGGCATATTTATGATTTTTAATTTTCTAGGTTATTTCCTCCTCTTCCCATTCCAAAACAAATGGAGTGTATCTTTTATCAAGTGGTGTAATTTTTTGTAGGTATTTTTTTTGTTTTTTGTTTTACCCCTAAGACAGTTACTTGATATTTTTTCTGGTTAAAGTTTTTGTCTTCTTATTATCATATGTTTCCCTTCTTGGTTAATTTCTTCATGTTGATAGCGATACCTTTGAGATCTTACTAAGGAAAGCTACTAGAGAGTACTGAATGTTTGCATTTGTGAAGATTATTTGGGTTAATTATCATAAGGAAATGATAGTGTGGGTAGGTATAAAATTCTAGCCCATGAACACTAAAAGAACATATCCTGTTTTTACCTCCCAGCTTTATTGATGCATAATATATTGATGATATTTTTCACTAATTTAAAAACATGCATATCTTGGCCAGGTGTGGTGATACATGATTTTAATCTCAGTACGTGGGAAGTACAAGGAAATGGATATCTGTGAGTTCCAAGTCAACCAGAGCTATAGAGTGAGGCCCTATCTAAAGAAATAAATGAATATCATTTTATCATTTTGGTAAGTATATTCATTTGTGCCATGGCCTCTACAACCAAGCCATAGACTGTTCTATTCAATACCCTTAAAGAATTTCTTCCTGTTTAGCTGACATAAAACCTTAGTAAATGACTGTTCCGCTTTGCCTCTCATTACAGTTCTGCCTTTTTCAGAATTTTGTTCTAACTGAACCATGCAGCATATGGGCATCCATGTTTATCTTCTCAAATGGCACCATGTTTTTGCAATCCATTGCTTAAGTTATCAGCATTCCATTCCTTCCTGTGGCAAAGTAGCATTTTTACTGTGGAGAGACAACAGTGTGTCTTCTCAACTAATGGAAAAATTATAAAAAACCAAGTTGTTTCCTAAGGCAGCCATTCCATTTTGCATCATGCCAGCAGTACATGGGATAGCTGGTAGGTACACATCCTTAGAGATGCTCGCTTTTGCTTCTCAAGACCCTTACAAGTATTCTCTATTGTGTCACAGTCTACCTGATTTGCTGGAGAAAGATTCAACATCATTTTGATCCCCAATCCTTTGTGGCTTGGTTTTGCTCCAGAAATCTTAAGATTCATCTCTTCCAATTTTCAAAAAAAGTACAATAATTGTGCCCAAGTCAGTCTCTTCCATCTACCTGTGCTGGGTATTACAAGGAGCTTTTCGCTGCAGACTCATGGCTTCTGTTCCTGGAAATTTCCCTAAATTACTTGTCTGGTAATTTTTTCTCTTCTGTTTTACTCAGAGTTCACTTTCTAGAACATCTATTATTTGGATGTCAGCTTCCTGGAACAATCTTTCACTTTGTAATTTGCCCTTCCTATTTTTCATCCTTCAACCAATTTGTCTCACTGGCTAGAAGATTTTTTTTCAAAATTTTTCAATTTTTTTTTTCTAAGACACTATCCTCCATTGCTGGTGGGAATGCAAACTTGTACAACCACTTTGGAAATCAATTTGGCAGATTCTCAGAAAACTGGGAATAGTTCTACCTCAAAACCCAGCTAAATAACTCCTGGGCATATACCCAAAAGATGGCCCACTATACCACAGGAATGCTTGCTTAAATATGTTCATAGCAGCTTTATTCATAATAGCCAGAAACTAGAAACAACCTAGATGTCCCTCAACTGAAGAATGGATAAAGAAAATGTGGTACATCTACTTAATGGAATACTATTCAGCTATTAGAAACAAAGACATAATGAGTTTTGCAAGCAAATGGATGGAACTTGAGAATATCATCCCAAGTAAGGTAACACAGAGGCAGAAAGACAGTTGTGGTATGTGCTCATTTGTAAGTGGACATTAGCCATATAGTGCAGGATGGCCACACTACCATCCACAGATCCAAAGAAGCTGGGTAATAAGGAGGTCCCAAGGGAGGCTGCATGAATCTCGCTCAGAAGGGGAAACTAAATAGTCATTGGAGATGGATAGAGAGAGGGAACTGGGTGGAAATATGCATGGGGGCATCTCTGGGACTAGTTGGAGACCCGGGATTGGAGAGGATGCCGGGAGTCTATGGGGGTGACCTTAGCTGAGATTCCTACCAGACAGGGATATAGAGACTGAAATGGACACTTCCTGTAGCCAGGCAGGACTTCCAGAGGAGGGACGGGGGCATTAATCTACCCACAAACCCTTTAACCCGAAATTTGTCTTGCCTACAAGAAGTGCAAGGATAAAGGTGGACCAGAGACTGAGGGAATAGCCAAACAATGACTACCCCAATTTGAGACCCACCCAGTGGGAGAGAGCCCACTCCTGACACTAGTAATGATACTTTGATATGCTTGCAAACAGGAACCTAGCATAACTGTCTCCTGAGAGGCTTCATCCAGCAGTGAATGGAAGTAGCTACAGAGACCCACAGCAGAACAGCAGGTGGAGCTCAGGGAGTCTAGTGGAAGAGTGGGGGAGAGAAGCGAGCAAGTCAGAGGGGTCAAGGACACCACAAGAAGACCCACCGAGTCAGCTAACTGGGGACCATGGGCCTCACAGACCCTGGGCCACTTACCTGGGAGCATGCTGGATGGAGCTAATTCCCGAATGCCAGTTCATATTACAGAAACTAGCTTGCAGGTAAGTGCCTTCAAGGAAGGGAGATTTGGCTAGGTATTTTCAGTACAATGTGTAGACATTGTCCAGCTCAAATGAGATCCTAAGACTCCCCCTAAATGAGAACATATGGTGGGATGACGGGCAAGTATAACTCTGGCTCCCTGCATGCTACAAACAGGTATTGAATTCTCTTAATCTCTGGAAAAGCAGAGATCATTAGTGTCTAGCCAGGTAGAACCAGATAACTCTGGATGTATCCACCTCTTTCTGCTTCCTTAGCAGTGGGATTTGAAGTGTAGACCACCATGCCTACCTTCTTTATGTGTGAGTTTTGGGGTCAACCTTAGATTCTAGGTTTGCATAGCATGAGAGCTTAGACACTGAACTCTCACCTCAGCACTCAGATGTCCTTTTGCTTTAGGCATGTGTGAGAAACACATCTTTATTCTCTCTGTTTTACAATGCCTTCACGTCCAGGCACCTGGGGAGACTGCTCTTCCCAGGACTAGCTAATTCCTGAATCCCAGGACAGCCAACAGCTTCTCCAAGAATGCCACTCTCATATGCAAGCCAAACAGCCCGAACCCCTATTCCCAATGTCAATTTAACACCCACAATTCAAACCCACAGTTTCTCCACCCTAAAACACCCTAAGGTCCAGCACATGACAACTAAAGCCACCCTGTCATCAGGCACAAGAGGATATAAACCACCCAGTCCTGAGCTTGCTCAAACTTGGCTTTTCTGATTCTTCACTCCTTTTCGTGGAAGTCGCAATCAGTGTCAGCTCTGCCCTCCTCTTCCCGTGGCCCTGCCTAGCACCCTGTGTTTCTCTCTCTTGAGGCCCGTTAGTAATAACACCTTGTCTCTGTGATCTCACTCACTCACCTCTACAAATCACCTCCTGTGCCCAGCTGAAGCTGCAGAGGACAGAGATAGAAGCTAAAATGTTGTTGCTGTGGCCACCCACATACAGGCTGTGGCCAACCAGCATCCTGTCAACCTGTGGCAGGTCCCTGAGCTCATACCAGGAAATTGCTGTCAGCTCAGCAGAAGGATTCGACCCCTCTCCTTTCTTCCATATTAAACCCATATCTCACTCTCTAATAATTTGGCACCTTTTTTATTCCTCTGAGCTTTTCACATACTTCTGTTTCCCAAAGTACCCTGAAATTACGTTCTGCAGTCCGTTTTGTAACCTTGTATTCTTTGTAAACTCAAAACAAAAGCTTTTCATTTCTTCTGCCCTCAGCGCACTGGGAGCGAGGGGAAGGGGCAGGCCCACCTCTTCAGAAGCTCAGAGCTCACCTATTCATTATGCTGCCCCTGGCTGAAGTCTGGTGGCTCAAGTCCTCCTTAGTCCTGGCTCACACTGTAATCTCCCGGGGAGCACTGTGAAAGCAGCTTTGCCTGTGTTCTTTCACAGCCTGATTATGGGTCTTGGGCGGCAGAAGTTTTTACAAAGCATTTCCTGTGGTTCTGATGTGTGTTGACGGACCGGCTGGCCACCGTTGGAGCAGGGGAGTTTTTCATTACACTTTTGTCCTCTTTGGGACGAATTTCAAATCCTGCTCTTGGTGGCTCTGTAATTTTAGTGTATGTTGAAAGTTGCCTGGAGAAAGATTTTGGAGGCTTGCCCTAGGTGTCTCTCATAGCAAGAGTCTGGGCAGGACCTAAGCATTCACTTTTTAACATGCTCCTACCTGGTGCTGCTGGTGGTGTTCTGGTCCAGAACTGGAGAATCGCTGCCTGTTGGCAGTCTATTGTAATTTGCTTCTGAGATCTAGGGTAACCATCCAGTCCCCATATTGGTTATAAAAGCCCCATGTCCTGCCAAAACTCCCCCAACCTGTGAAAACCCAGGATAATTTGCCACCCAATTTGTTCACTTCTAAACTCCTGTGGCTGGAAGATTGATCTTATTCAGAACATGGGCCTTTGTAGATAGAATTGCCATAAGAATTTTGAGTTGGGACAACCTGGAAGCTGGGTGGGTCTATGTCCAATTCAGGTATTCTTTTACAAGAAGGAGGCAGAAAGCACATTTGGGTGACTTTCCTTTGTGCTGTGATAACATAATCTGACTGCAGCAGCTTGAAGGAAGAAGGGTTTGTGTTTAGCTTACAGCTTCAGAGGGCTCTATCTATGGTTACTTAGCCCCAGGGCACTTGGACAGGATGGTTGCAAGAGAATGTGGTGGAAGGTGCTCTTTCCTTCTCCACAGTCAGGAGGTATACCACACAGCAAGCTGGGGTCCAGGAACAATGTATCTCCAAGGACCTATACTTCCCCATGCAGGGCTGCATGTTTTAAAGTTTCCACAACCCTTAAATAGTAATATAAATTAGGGGCAGATTTTAAAGTGTAAAACCATGAGGCCATTTTGTATTTAAACCTTATTAGGGAGACTCACAGACTAGGAGAGGAGTAAGTGGTTAGGCAGCCAGAGAGACAGGATGGAAGGATGTGTTCCCATGCTAAGAAGCACTTGCAACCACTATCAACTAGAAGAGGTGAGGGACAGTCTCCACTAAAACCTTCAGAAAGTGCAAAATCATGGTGACACCTTGATTTTCTGCCTCCTCAGGACTCCCACATACTGTTGTTTAAAGATACCAGGTTAATCTGTTACAACTGTTGAAAGAATAGAAAATACAGCCTTACTCCAGCCTTCTAAGGAGCCCCAAACACTTCATATTCCAGAGCCCACTCTTTGTGCTCTTTGTTAGAAACTAGGTAAAAGGTAACAGTCCAGAGCCTGCCCTTTAAGAGCTAGCAAAAAGGCCTTGAATAGGTGATCCTGACCCCATAAGGTAACTGGAAATGAGCTAATTATTTGCTTATCTTGCTTCTGTAAACTGCTTACGCCATTACCCACATCCAGGAGTTCACGCAGCTATAGACTCCAAGAAAATAGGAAACTAATTGGTCCACTGAGCACGGGCTCCGATAATTTAAACTGATTGGCCTAAAAACTATGGAGTGGAACAAATCGATTGGCTCGCATTTTGCGGGCTCTCGATGCTAAGGAATGATTGGTTTATGATTCACAGGCTTTGTTGTAAACTTATAAAAGCTGTTGCAATTCTTCACTCGGGGTCCACAGTCCTCTACCCCTGCACAGTGTATGGCTGTGGAACCCAGAATTCTGGAATAAAGAAATCCTCGTGTTATTGCATCGAGACCATTTCTCATGAGTGATTTGGGTGTTGCCTTCCGAGGCGCGGGGTGCTGTGGTACCCTCGGTTTTTGGGGGTCTTACACTGTCACAGAAAAGACTTGTGGTCACAGTAGCTATTCTAGACGTATGGGAGACACTGGAAATATATTGTCTCAACAAAGACTAGGCCAGCGAACTGAATGAGTTTATTAAAATGCCTTCCATAGAGAAGAGCTAGACATCACCAGTGCACAGCTAATTGGGTTTATTAAAGTGTGGAAGATAATCTACACTAGATCATTAAGCAGCAAATGACATAAACAGAAAAATCTATTAATAACAGATATTTGTTTTGCTAGCTATGGTTGCCTGACAATTGTGAGTAACACATTAAAATGTTATGGAACATTTGTACTTTGGGTCCAAATTAAGACCATTGGGAGAAACCTGGAGAGGCCTAGCCAAGTGACCAGACCTCAGCCCCAGAGTCAGATGGCAGCAGGTCTCTGCATCCAAGAGGGATGCCGAAGTCTTCAACACAGAAACAGTGCCCAGCTGAAAAGACTGGCCACACTCAAAACACTTGAAAGGGCATAGGCAAGATATATATAGAAAGGCCCAGAAGCAGCAAGAACCTTGCCAAGGCCTTCAGCTGGCTTGTGGGGAAAGCCAGGCGTGGGTGGGTTTGGGGCCTCTTTTCTCCATTGCTTCTGGCTTTTCTGGCTGAGATTGGAGATGTCTGATCTGACTCTCATTCTCTTGTTGAGTCTTGAGGGAGGGTTTCTCTTGATCTTCAATGTCCGGATGGTCCTCTGTACTGGCAGGCCCTTACACTTACAAGCTTTCTGGAAAATATTGTGTGTAAGCCAGGGGTGATGGTTAATTCCCAGGAGGCAGAAGCAGGTGGCTGTCTGTGAGTTCAAGGCCAGCATGCTCTACAGAGGGAGTTCCAGGTCAACTAGGTCTACATGTTAAGACTCCGAGTCTCAGAAATTATTGTGTGATCTATTACATATTTTCTTTCTTTTTAATGCCCCTGTGTGTCTGATATAAACTTTTACTTTATTCAGAGATTGTAAACATTTTTCCTATTAAAATTTTTATTATATACATTTAAGGTATACAATATTATATTTTAATATGTACATTTAAGGTATACAACATTATTTATTTATTTATTTATTTTATTCGATACATTCTTTATTTACATATCAAATGATTTCTCCTTTTCTGGGTCCCCACTCCCTGCAAGTCCCATAAGCCCTCTTCCCTCCCCCGTTCCTCCATCTACTCCTTCCCACTTCCCTGTTCTAATATACATATTAAGTCAAGTAAGTGAGCTACTCTCACAGGGTAACTTTATTTCTGTCTCTCCCTTTCCCTCTCCCTCTCTCTCTGTCTCTCTCTCTGTTTCTCTCTGTCTCTGTCTGTCTGTCTGTCTGTCTGTCTCTCTCTCTCTCTCTCTCTCTCTCTGTGTGTGTGTGTGTGTGTGTGTGTGTGTGTGTGTGAGTTCCTAGAGACAGTGTTCCATTCTCCAGGAATTATACTATGGGTTTCACACCAGACCTTTGGGAATGTATGTCATATTTTCTGTGACTTTATTGCTCATCCTTTACCACCAGGTTCCTTGGGGAACAGGTTCTTATACTCAGAGAACAGTTGTAAAGAACTGTGTTAAAACACTGGTTTTTAAAGAGTACTCAGCGTAGCCTTTAAAATGCAAAAGACATAAGGTGCCATATTTAGCTCTTGCTGCTGTCTTTACAGCTGGCTGTGGAGGACCATCTTAGAGAAATCCTAATGATCTTCTCGCTGAAAATAGAAGCAACCTGTCAAGAGGCAGCAGGCTCAGCCTTTCCCCACAAACAGAATAATAGTAAGCCAACACACTGTAGGATTTTAATACTCGGGTGTGGTGTGCCTTTGATTTAGGGAAGCTAACATAAAAGGTGCTTTATTATCAATAACTAGGAGATAGATCCTAGGGTTTATGTAATGACTTTCTTTTTAGCCTTTGCAGCATAGACAAGAGAGTGACTTTTTGTAAGAAAGGATCTCATGTAATCCAGGCAATCTTGCTAAGTAGCTGAGGATGACTTTCAATTTCTGATCCTTCTGCATCCTCCTCCTGGTTGCTGGGTTACAGGAATGCCACATCATGTGCAATCAGAGTGGTGTGGTGATGGGACCCAAGGCTTTGCACATGCTAGGCAATTTTATATTAGCTGACCCATGTCCCCAGCCCCTAAGGGTAATTCTCCAGGGATCTTCCCAAAATTAAGCTCTGAAAGGCCCTGAATTAGAAAAAGAAGAATTTATCTTGTGCAGATAATGATTAAACATCTTTTTCCAAAAACTTTGGTGCAAAACTTGGGAGCATTTGATCTTGATTGTCCCCTTAATGTCCAGCTGGATCTGTTATCACTTTTGTTACTCAGTCTGACAAGATTGAAATTTATAAAATGTCGTCCCCCCTTCCCAACCCCTACCCCAACTCAACCTTATAAAGAAAAAAAAATCCCAGCTTGCCAAACTAAACATCATGGACAAGAACAGTGAGACGTCCAGCTCATGAGACCTGGCCTCTTAGCTATTGTTCTAAGAAGCTGTTTCTAGAGGCATATAGATGTTTTTTTAACAATGTGAAGGCTCTAGCTATTGTCATGCAAATGAGATTAAGCATATGAAAAACCAGTTTCTTTTTAGTTTTAACATTTTTTAGAAACATTGCATGACATAGTGCTTTTCCCCTCTTTCTTTCCTTTCTTTTTTTCTCATCTTGGGAAATTGTAGCTTGTAGTAGAATAGAAATGATATTTGAAAAAGTCATGTGAGCCTGCTGTTTGGAATATAGATGATATCTTCTAGGACCTGAAACCCAAAGGCCAAAAGACTAGCTACTGTGAAAGATATGGCATTCTGAATTATATAAGTGTGTTGGCTAATTTCATTTCGACCTGATATAGGCTTGAATCATTCGAAAGGAGAGAATAATGAAGAAAATGCCTCAATAAGACTGGGCTATAGGCAAGCCTGGAGTGCATTTTCTTAATTAGTGATTGATGTGGGAGGGCCCAGCCCACTGTGGGTGGTGCCATCCCTGGGCTGCTGGTCTTGGAGTCTATAAGAAAGTGGGCTAAGTGAACCACAGAGAGAAAGCTAGTAAGCAGTACTCTCCATGGCCTCTGACTCAGCTTTTGCCTTGTTTGAGTTCCAGTCCTCCTATGATGATAAATTGTGATGTGGAAATGTAAGGCAAAAAGCCTTTTCTCTCCAAGTTGCTTTGGTTATGGTATTTCATAACAGCAATAATAATGGTAGCCTTAACTAAGGCAAGTTTGTACCAGAGATGGAATATTGCTGTGGCCAATTTGACCATGTTTTGGGGAGGATTGTGGAAGGACTTTGGAACTTTGGTCTAGCAAAGCCATTGAGTGATGAGAGTTCAGTGAGCTGTCCATAGGAGCTTGGAGGATAAGAATACTGAGAGTGGTGCAGATGATGGAACCCTGGCTTGTGAAGTTTCAAAAGGAAGTTTAAAGACTCTATCAGGAGCATTTGTTATTTTGGATTACGATTATGTGGTTCTGGTTAGCTGGGGCTGCAGAATCAGCTGTGATTTGTGATTAATAAGCCCAGAATGGCTAAAGTGAAACCTTTGCTTGGCTGGGACGCTTTGATGTGGGTCTGCTGGAGCTGAGACATTAGAGGTGATTAAGAAGAGACCAGCATCACTGAGGTGAAGGCTCCAGGGGAGTGTTTTCTCAGGATCAGCAAGCAAAAGCTGTGTCCCAGAAGAAGCCAAGGTTGTACTGTTGTCATCCAAACTTGATAGAGTAAGAGTCACCCAGGTGGTGCTTGTTTTGAATGCATAAAGGAACCATGGAGAGCAGCTGAGGCTCTGTACTGTGAGAGGCCAGGAAGGGTGCTGCCTCAGAAGTAGTTGAAGCCCCAGGGATTGAAGGAGTCATACAGAGAAGAGATTATTGGCAAAAGTGCAGCTCAGTTTCAGTAGAAGACCTTAGCATTTTAGAGATGCCAGTACCATGGGATGACCACCAAGAACAGCAACAGCAGTGGAGTGGAGTCAGCCAGAGCCTGGGAAGGCAAGCTTTGTATGCAGCAGAGGGTGGAGCTAGGGGAGTGACCCATGACCCTTGAAGGAGCCCAGGAAACCATGAGTGAATCCCAGATATCAGACACTGAATTATTTACATCATTGGAGTGTGGTTTTGCTTTGTTCAGATTGTGACTGTGCCCTGGCTCTTTCCTCTTGAAGTAAGAAATGTTTTTGTTTGTTTGTTTTTTGTTTAACTTTGATTTTATCTGATCCCACAGCTAAGAGACTTGCAATTTTTAAGAGATTTTGAATTTTAAAGGGGACTTTGGATTTTTACAGAGAGTGAAGTTGATAAAGAGTAGAACTTCTAGGGCTGTAATATGTTTTATATGTGTGGTATTTATTGATCTGAGCTCTTGGTATGAACTAAAAAAGTTATGGATTAAAAAGTATTGCATAGCCCCATGGAAAGAATGATGTCAGCCAACCAGCCTACCAGGGCTCCCAGGGACTAAGCATCAGCCAAGGGTTATACATGGTTCCAGCTGCAAGTGTGGTGTAGGAATGCCTTGTCGGGCATCAGTGGGAAGAGAGGTCCTTGGTCCTATGAAGGCTCCATAGATGCCCCAGCATGGGGAAATCGAGGTGGGGTAGGTGGGAGTGGGTTGGGCCAAGGGACATCTTCTTGGAGGCAGGGGATGAGAGGTTGGGTTGGGGATTTTCTGGGAAGGGGGAAACCAGGAAAGGGTATAACATTTGAAATGTAAATGAAGAATATATTCAATAAAAAATTAAAAAATAAGTATTGCATAGCAAGTTGACAAATGGGTCAATTGTACTGGCTAATTTTATGGCAACTTGACAAAGGCTAGTGTCAACTGAAAGGAAGGGACCCCAATTAAGAAGATGCCTCCATAAGATTGGAGTTGGCAAGTCAGTGGAACATTTTTTTAAGTAGTGACTGGGATTGCCTAGCTTTCTGTGGATGGGGTCATCCGTGGGCTGGTGGTCTTATGTTTTATAAGAAAGCAGGCTGAGCAAGCCATGTGGAACAAGACAATAAGCAGTATCCCTCTAGGGCCTGTGCATCAGCTCCTGCCTTCCTTTGATGATGTGAAAGTGTTACCTCCCTAAGTTCCTCTTGTCATGGTGTTTCATTATAGCAATTGTAACCCTAACTGAGACCATAAGGCAGTTTGGACTGGCAGATGGTTCAGTTGGTAAAGTATTTCACAGGCAAAGATGTAGAATGGTGTTTGGATCCTCAGTACCCATGTAAAAGGCTGGACTTAGTGGTCTTCATGTAACCCCAGTGCTTCAGAAGCAGATAGAGGAACAACCTGGCCTTGCTGGCCAGCCAATCTAGCCAAAAGATGAGCCCCAGTGTGGGAAGCCATTAGAGACCCTCACTTTGGCTGACAGAACATTAATATAAAATCTCTCCAAATAAGGTTTTGACATCCTCCAATAAAGATTTGATATAATAATAAAATGTTACAAAATAAAATCATAAAAATTTTTTAAAAGAATGTTTTAAGAGCATGATAAAATGTTTGTTCCTTATTTTAAACAACAATCAAATTATTATTAATTGTTAATCTATTACATGACAAGACTTTTTGACAAAATTAATAATTGTTGTCTAAAAGATAAATTGTTAAAAATTTGCCTCTATAAATGTTTTTATATTGTTATAGATTTATACATACATCCTATAAAAATGCAGCTACCATGGGAGTAAAGCTCATATAATTAGATCACATGTTTATTCTTTTGAGTGTCCCCTTGCTTCAGCACAGATAATTGAATTGGGTGCTGTAGCTATTTGTTTTAAAATGTAAAAAATCAAACTTTTGAATTTTATATTAATAATATACATATATAGCTCATGGCTTGCAATTGCTTAAAGTTGTTTCTTTTTAATGATACTAATTCTTAACTTTTACAATTGTTTGTACAAATACAATTTAAAAAATTAATCAAAAATATACATACGACTATTGACAGCTTTTCAGGCTTTCTAGTTATAACTGTTTTAATATAAGAGACAAAATATAAAATTAGTTGTTGCATATGTTATTTTTTAATACTAAATGTTCCAAATCAGATTAAGACAAATATTATAACTGATTATTATAGTCAGTCATTTGAGATGTTTTATTAACAATTTAATATTGGTCATATTACTGAGATTGCTCATAATTCACAAAGACAAGATATTATAGAACAAGCCCATAGAACTTTGCAACAATATTTTTATAATAAAAGAGGGGAGAATCACATCTCTATATACCACAAAAAATTTTAAAATTTTAATGCTAGGGATCTCTCTGAGTGTAGAGAGGAGGGCATGTTTGTGTTTTTTCTACAGGATGCTGAAGGAGCATGCTAGCTACCAGAGTGGTTAAGGAGAGATGCTGATCATTGAAAATGGCCACAGGCCTCAACACCTTTGGATGCTTCTTACTACTGCTGACACCACAGACAACTACGGACTCAACATCACTCTTTGCATGGCAATTTTATTTAGCTAAAGATTAAACAAATTATAAACAGATCAAGGGGAAATACTGGCTATTGCTGATTGCCCCCTTCAGTGTGTCAAAAGGCCATATATTTAAATTTTACGGATTTCAAGTGTAGACCAGATAGAATGTGGCCTGCCATTTATTTTCTTTAAGACATCCACAGGCATTGCCTCCCTTGTTACCTTTCAACAGAATTGACAACAATACTATTTACTTAGTGCTGCCTTTGATAAGGACCAGGCTGAACTCAGAGATGATTTAGCTAATTTAAAAGACTCTGTTGCTTCCTTATCAGAAGTAGTGTTACAGAACCGGAGAGGTCTTGATCTGCTTCTCCTGAAGGAGGGAGGTCTCTGTGCAGCCTTAAGGGAAGAATGCTGTGTTTATGTAGACAAGACAGGCCTGGTAGATGACAGCCTGAGGAGAGTAAAATAGAGTTTAGAGAAATGCAATAGAGAACGAGAACAACAGGAGTCTTGGTATAAAAATTGGTTCTCTATGTCCCCGTGGCTTTCCACCCTACTACCTTCTATCCTAGGACCCTTCATGGGGTTATTGCTGTTAATCTCCTTTGGTTCCTGGGCTTTTCAACGATTAACCCGCTTTGTTAAATCACAAATAGATTCCACCCTACCCAAGAATTATATCTCTCTCGGTACAGTATCATCCTTTGGACGCAGCAGAAGCAGTAGGACCCGGTAGACAAGACGGCTCAGCAGAAACAACTGCAATACCTGCCACGGAGAGGCTTGATTTCAATAAGCTCCTTTGATGAGGCTCTGCCTGGCTCCCACCTATTCATCCCTGGGCTATTCTGTAGGGGGAGCTGACCCAAGGTAGCTGTTTTAAAGACGGGCAACTTCCTCCATCCCCTGACCAATCTAAGACATGGAGCCTTGAGGATGACAAGGTAACCCTATGACGGGTTAAGGCTGAGGGATAAGAGAGGTCGATCCTAAGACAGAGACGGCTACACATTATCGGTCTGGCCCCCTTGCCCAGTATTTCCCCCAAACCTTTCCACTTCTAAAATAAGGAAAAAGGGGGAAATGTGGGAAGCCATTAGAGACCCTCACTTTGGCTGACAGGGCAAAGGCCCTGAGATAAGCAAACAAGAGCCTCTCCCATGGGCATTGGTTTAGCCATTGTTTCGAGATAACTGCAGAAGGGTCCTGCCTGCATCAACACCCACTCCGGTAATTACGGTAATTGCCGTGGAAGGAAGTCCAGAGATAACTGCGGCAGGCTCCAGCCTGTGCAAACACCTGTTGTCTCCAACGGAGGACCCTTATCTCTCCCTGCTGAAACTGCTAGGATTGCCTTTCCTTTCTTTGTCCTTGCCTTGGGGTATGCCCCTCCTGAAAGCCTTAAAACCTGTGTACCCCAGAACATTAAACGAGGCTTTGACATAACCCAGATTGACTTGTTTTTCTTGGTGCTTGGCCTCCTTCATTCTCTCCCCCCTTTGACCCTCAGGTAGCACCCCTTCAGAACCCTGGAATAACTGACCTGCGGGACGGGTTACACCCCAGGGTCAGAAAGACCCTGACTCAAAAACTAAAGTGGAGATAGATAGAGGAAGACACTCAACTATATGGGCTACAGGGCTCAACACACATGGTGTGCTAGCACTGTCCAGTGTATGGCTCACTGTGATCCTTTAGTGGTTAGTATTCTGCATTGTGCCTGCAGCAACCTCAGTTCAAATCTGAGTCATGACATCATTGATGTGTTTTATAAAACAGTAGTGGTGGTGTCCAGGAAGGGAGCACCTGGGCTGGGGACATGCCAAAGCTTTCCCTCTGAGAAATCAAGTCATAATCAAGACCTCATATGAGAAGGTTTATTGGTGAGAAGGAAAAGGGAGAGGGGAGAGAGAGAGAGAGAGAGAGAAGCTAGAACAGTCCTTATATGCCTGGCTCTTGGCTTGTACCTGGTCGTTGCTAGGTAACTGTTGGGCAAAGCCCAGAGGAAAGGTTAACTTGGTTTACTTGGGTCACTGGCATCACCCAACTGTCCTTGCTGCATTTTCTTGGTCATGTTTTCTTTAAGCTTCTCCTGAAATGTACTTCCATAAATATTAATGTTTTATAGATAAGCTGAGAGGCACATGAATTGGATATTCTTCTTTGCTGCTTCCTTTAAAACATGCTGACCCAATGTTTTCCACTTCAAATTTCAAGAGCCAGGTGGAATATTTAAGTTTATATGTTCTTTTTAGCTGGGACTCAAAAAGAAAATGGGCAGGCATCCTTAAAGGAGTGACTTTTCAGAAAATGTTATATCTATATTTTTATTTTTAACAGCTTGAATAGAAGTTTTAGAAGATTGCTGTTGCCCATGAACAAGGAAACATTTATAACAAAACCTTTCTTAAAACTTAGGACTTAACTAAAAAGCTCCCACAGCACACTCTCCTTTTGCTTAGGATAGGGTGCAAAGGTAAGAGATTAAACAGAGGAAGAGGGCGGGTCTGCCAGGAGAGCAGGGCAGCTGCTGGGGCAGTGGTTTTATTAATCTTTCTAAAGTCACCATAACTTCCAATCCTATTGCCATTATGGCCTTTTCCATATCTCACAATCAAATAGAGTTACTTTATCAGGAGGCAAATTCCTCATCACGGAGACAGTCTTTGATCTCCTCTGCCTCCTCACCGCTGTGGAGTCTTCTCCATCAAAACTGCTAGTCACCTCTCTGTATTTCCTAGTCTTTGGTCTCCTCCAGTTGTCCTACTTGGCCTGGGTGACCAGCCATTCCAACTGTCCTTCCACTAACCTCCTAAGATCCAGTATCAGCTAGAATTTCACCCTCCTACTTGGTGTTGCCTAACACTGGCTGAATCCTTCTCTGAGAGTTTCTTTCTTGTATGTCTGTGTACACATGTGTTTTTATTCTAGTCATGAGCCTGTAGAGGCTACTAGAGAATGTACTTTATGGTGTTTGTTTCTCTCACAATGAAGGAAGGTATTCTGTATAATCTCATCTGAGGTATCCTTTCTAGTTCATCCCTCGTCTCCCTCCCTCTCTCTCCCCCTCCCTCCCCCCCCCTCTCTCTCTCTTGCTCTCTTTATCTTAGCTGATTTCTTGGTGAGTTGCTGGGCAATGGCTAATGTGTCTCTTCCTTAATTTCCTCTGGTTTCCAACTCCCTTCCTTGTGCCACCAAACCCTCTGAAGCTCAGTGTCTTCTCCTTCAACTTGACTGGATTTAGAAACATGTGGGAGTGTCTGTGAGGGATTTTCTGGATTGGGGGAACTCATCTTTTCCTTCTCTTTCTCATTCCCAGCTCTCCTACTCCTTGCCTTTGTCCCTCTGCGATGTAATGCCTTCTGTCTTGTGGTGACACAGTCTTCGCAAAGCTGGCACCTTGATCTTAGACTTCTCAGTCTCCAAAACTGTGAGAAATACATTCCAGTTCTTTGTGAATTAACCAGCTTTTGGCATCTTGTTTTAACAGCAGAAATGGATTGTAGTGGTTTACAAGAAAGAAACAAAAGAGCCATACTGGTCATACTTAAAGCACAAAGCATCCTGTTGGAGTTCAGAGGACAGCCATTAACTTTGTGATTACAAGGATCTGGGCAGTAGGTGTCTAGAAGGAAATAGAAATTCTTCTAAAGATGGGCATGTGTTTTTCCCCATGCCTAGTCTTACTGCTTATTGGTGTTAGGTTTGAACCTTTGAAGTGCTCTAAAATCAGAGTTAAGATCTGAGAGCAAAGGGGTTGGCTCAGGCTGTCTCTGCTAGGTAAATACAGCCGTTAGAAAGATATTTGGCTTCTATTTTATTTCTCGGTTTGTTTGTGAAGGTTCAGAGAGCCATTCTCAATGACTTTATATGCTTTAGCATCTGAAATCTCAAGGTGACAGGCTCATTGTCACTGCTGACTTCTATCCATTTCACAATCTCTTTTTTATACTTTTGTTTTTAAAGAAAAGGTCTCCTGTAGCCTGGAATGATAATTCACAAATGCTATGGTTATAGATATGAGCAACTATACCCATGGCCTTCTGCATGCTGGGGAAGCACTGTGCCCACTGAGCAACACTCCTCATACTTTGTTCCAAATGTGTTTAGACACCAGGTGAAGAAGTTTCTGTTCTGCAGGCAGAGAGTCCTGGAGTTTATGGAAAAGAACAATCAACTTCCTTCCATTGAAGGGTCTTCAGTGATACAGCTCTTAAAGGCTTTCCTCTATTTTAAATGACTAGACTCTCCCACTCCTGCCTAGGAGCTAGCAACCAATCAGGCATTTTAAATAGCCTTTCTGTGTTCTGACACAAGCCTGTCATCAGGGAGCTACATGACATTTAGGAGTGGTGTCTTGATTTCGATGATATGTCGTTGATTGACTTTGTATTCAGTTTAATAGAGTTATCCTTTTGCCCCTTGGTAGTGATAACATGCTCACTGCCCTAGGCTGTGAGCCAGAGTCAACAACCCATGTAAGAAAGTCATCCAGCTCTTTGCAGAGGAAGAACGATAAGAGATTCCCTGCTCTACCCACTCTGCCCCCACCAGCTGTTGGGAACTCATTTTCCTGTGCAGCCCCAAAGCTAATGAATTATCTCTTCTGAGATAGCAATTCTAGTTTATCCAAACTGATGGGCCCTCAAGGGATGGACTAGATGTTGGCTGTTGACATTATTATAGAGAAGGCATGGATGTCTATGGCCAGGGCTCTCATGGTAAACTTTCAGATTTGTGTTACTTTTCAAAATGTATGCACACCCACACATCGTGTAGAATGTAATTAAGACAACTAAGAACATGTCTTTCCACAGCATGTAGATTACTGGTCACATGCACTACATTTCTGTGAAAACTTGTAATTTGCCATACACATGCTACAGAATGAAATAACTGGCCAGTCAGATGCGGTCCAGATTCTTTGACTCGATCTTCTGTTTCCTTAACATAAGTAGTACTTAAACTTAGGCACTGGTTAGACCTTGTTGAATGGAAGCTAGACTTCTTACAGATCTCTGAGATTTATGCTGAAGTAATGTGTAGCCTACTGGCCTATGTATTGCTGGTGATCACACAGCTGCATAGACTGGGCTAGGTATAAATAACTTTGGTGAAATCTTGGACATGCAAGATTTAGAAGCTTCACTTGATGGTGACAGAGGCAGGGAGCTCCTCTTCATGTGTTCCTGTGTGTTCTGGTCTCTATGAAGTCACCAGGATTCAATTATGTTGGTTCCATCCTGATTAGGTCTAACCCTAACCCTCCCCCAAAGGTCCCATCTCTAAAGAGTAAAGTAGGAAAAAGTCTCCAATATCACAATATCCCCTATTAGGGATAAGATATCTATAAGAGGCTGTGAGGAGACTTGAACCATACCCAGATGATAGTAACGAAGATTTGCTCTCAAAATGTAAATTCAAAGGCAAATACAAACATCTAGGCATTCAGAACTTGTCATGTTTTATTGGTTAAAACGTTTGTACAAAAGCCTATAAGATGATATATACATCTTATACCCATATTTGGGAATTCTTGCGAATTTATGAACTCCAGAGTAAATAGATGGTGGGTTTTGACAGAGGTCTTCATAACTGTCCTGAATAAAGATATGGAATTCATGATCTTGATACTCAGGTTTCTATACTTACAATTGGTCTCCATCTTCGAATCTGGGTAACCCAAAATGCAGCCTCACTCTCATGTTTATGCCCTAAGTCTATACCCAGTGGTGAATCAGACTAGAGAGTCCGGGATAGGAATCATGACTCAAGGCTTCCACTGATAGCTGTTTTTCTTCTCCTCTCTTGACTGACACTATTCTTGAAGGTGGCCGGATGTTTTCATGATCTTTAATGCCATGGGGTCAATCATTTTGTACATCTCTGTTCATAAAGCCTTTCCTGTGGTTTAACTATAAACACCAAACCCATCTATTCTGTCATTTGGATCAATAATTGAAAAGATGTTTTGAGAAGCCAGGCATTTGAAGATCAGATGTGCATTGCTGACCCAGCACTATTATGGGACACCCTATGCCCTTGAATGAGCTTCCCATTCAGCCCACAAGAAACCTACTCTGTGAAACATGTTCATCTTGCTCTTACAATTTGATTTTAATACATATCAACATTGTAAATTAACAGGCTTCAGTGTGGCATTTCTTTATGAGCCTAAGTTCATGAACTTAGGTCATGAACCTAAGTTCCCTTTCTCTCCCTGCTAGCACATTGCCTAGTCTCTAAAAATCCATTTTAATTTCTTTCTGTCCCCTAACTTACCCTTACCCCTCTATAGTGTCCTCTATTCCACCCTATACCTCTACAAAGTTCATCTACTCATCTCCACATGTGGGTGAGAACCAGTGGTATTTGTCTCTCTAGTTGCTGAAATTGGTGGGTTCCCATACACTAATTGTGGTATGAGAACTAAGTCAGTATGCTCCATTCCTTAAATTCATCCTTTTAATTATAATGTGGGAATTTTCTCTCTGAAGGAAGAGGGGGCTGAGAAATGCATTTCCTCTTCTCATACGGTATTAATGACAAATCAAACACACTATGGAAATTAGCATGGGAGCACTAAAAAAAGAACAGAAGACAGCCATTAGGTGTTTACAGGATCCAACAATGCTTATCCTAGGTACACAACTATTCACATTAACCAATGCTCTGTTATGGAAACGGTTCAGATGTCCTTCAGCTGATGAATGGATAGAGAACGTGGTATAGTTACCAAGGAGAGTATGACTCAGCTGTTAAAAGAATGATATCCTGTCCTTCACAGCAGCATGTGTGGAACCCACATTAAATTGAGTGAAACAAACTAGACATGAGGAGGAAAAAGTAACATTTTACTTACGGTGTAGCTTTAAATTGCTGATGGAGATTTGCATAAATCTAAGCTGCCTTTCTTTGTTAAATGGTATCCACCTTAAGTAACTAACATAAAGAAGAAACTTACCTTTGTTTTTTTGATACATAGACATTGCTTGATGATACAAATACTTACATAAATATAAAATCACCAGTGAGCCTCAGTAAAGATGATCACCCATGTGACTTTAAACCCTTTGGCGTTACTAACCCAGAAGTTACCAAATCTGTTTAATCCACAGTCTTGGAGACCATCTTGTAGGCAAGGACCTAGTCAGAAGCTTTAGGGTAAATACAGAAGGCACTAAAGCAGAGACAAATACAAAGGGAGCTTCTAGATCTAAAAGGAAGGCTGAAGAACCTAGAGAAGGCTGAGAAAGAGCAATGGGGCTGGAGAAATGACTTGGCCATTAAAGGCTAGGCTCACAACCAAAAATATAAGAGAAAGGGTAATGACCAAGGTACCAGAAATGGAGACACAGACCAGTGAGTCAGGATTCCTAATGCCATTCATGCAACCTGGGGCACAGATTCCCAGGACTCTGACTGGAGCCACCATAAGCAATTTTCTCTATAACCTTGCTCTGACCTTAACACTTAGGGCTTAAGGCGTTATTGGCTGAACAGAAGCCATAAACATCCATATGGTAGCCATGATGGTGACTCTTCCACTGAGTCTTTCACTAAGTGTCATGTAGCTTTGGGTTACTGTAACAAAATGCATGCGATAGGTCAACTTATAAGCAAGAAAGTTTAATTTGACTAATAACTTTGGAAGTTTGTTTGTGGTTGGCTAGCCTGCCATTTGAGGAGGGGTGATATGTATGAGCTGGTCTGAGTCATTCACATCACAGCATCTGGGAAGCAATAAAGAGAGAAAAGGGGCTGAGCTCTCAAAATCCCCTTCAAGAACACACCATCAGTGACCTAACTTCTAGGTCTTTCCCAGTTCTTAAAGGCTTCATCAATTTCCCAACAAGGCCATAAGACGAAGACCAGGCCTGTCATGGACACTTCAGTTGCAAACTCTAGCACCTCATAAAGGATGATGGGGAGTCTTCATAGGGATATTAGCCACTAAGATCCTTCATTTTCTGTGCTATCCATCTTCTTTTCATTCCCCATTGCCTTTCTAGAGTTGTTTATTCCTTACTGAGTGCAAATGAGACTTGTTCCTGAAGGCTGGTTTAAAGTACTAGAGTACATCTAATGCTTGTTGAAGTTAGGGCCAAAGAGAGGGGTTAAAGGTCAGAGGGGCCTGTCCTGCTATAGACTCACAGAGAACTTCTACAAGTTGATGAACTGCATCCCTAAAGGAGTCAGTTGCAGTAGCAATAACTAAATTCATTCAATCAACTCTCACATGTGGGCACTGGGGGATAAATACCAGAAATGCGTAGAATCCTTGGCATCAGAGTCTTCAATCCATACATCTCTCTGAGACAGCCACCAGCAGCATGTCAACTCCACTCAACACATAGGAACATGGAAGTTTTGCATTGAGACTTGAACCTTACTCTGAAGGACATCTCAGATTCTACCAGGCACCATTGACCAGTCAAGTCTTCCTGACACAGGCCACCATTTCTCAATACTAGTTCATGATACAGCATCTACTCAGGTGGTAGAAAAAAACTAATGGGAGGTACACTGAGAAGCCCTTAGTCTTCTTGTGTGTGCTGAGTCCCTTGAGCTCAAATAACTTCTCAAATTACTTCTACTTGTTTTAGGACTTTATTTTGTTATTTGCTAATATTCAATGCCTGGCTGGTTGGGTCACCTGAACCAGTGCTCAACCTGCTTCAGCATATGGACATTCTCCGTTGTTTCCTGGAGGAATTTTGTGTCCAACAGGTGCCCAGGAGTTCCTGAAGGCTGGTTTAAAGTACTGGAGTAGACAGATGGATGTCTCTAGGTCACAGGTTTGTTGGGAATGAAACCTGGAAATACTTATATATTTTAGAAGTTTGCCAAGAATATATGCAGAAACAGGTGCCCCACACATAGTAGGATTACTGTAATTAGTGGATAATATTACACTCAAGACAGATGAAAAACCAACTCTTCTTGTGCCCCAGAGTGAGAGAGAAAGAGTAGACTCCCCAAGCCAACACCTTTCACTATCTATTGAAAGAGATCCCCACTCCCACTCTGCCCCAGCATGCCCCTCTTTCAAAGACAAATCACAGAAACTACAGCCTTATCTCTAAAGCAGATTTGATGTGGCACAATTATAGTGTTGAGAATGCTCAGGAGGACTTTGGAGTGGGGACACTGGCCAAAGTATGACAAAGTGGCCCAGGGCTGACAACTTTTAAACTATTGGAAGGCTGAGCAACTCTGAGAAGTCAAGATCAAAGTTGTTTGTCACAGAATCCTCAGTTAAAGGAGTGGATGTCACCATGTCACTTTTTAATAACGATGGTGGCTTTGCCTTTGTTAGGAAACTGTCTGGTTTCTTCAGCTCAGCATTTGTGGTTTTGCTACACAAATAAATTTCCTGTGGCTCAGGGCCTCTGCCCTGGGGAAATCTCTAAGGAATGAGATGTGCATAGCCTTAAGTAGACACAAAAGGATAGATGTGGTCCTTCACAGGTAGGTACTGAAAATCCATGCTGTAGTGATGGAGACATGGAGGAATTCTGGGATTGAGGATTTGTGGAATGCCAGAGACATGGGAGGAAGCCCTTGTCCTGTAGTCAGAGTAGGGCACACAGAGGACTCTGGGAAGAGTCTGGGTCTGAGGCCTTTTGGACCCTGGACTGACTCTGGCAAGTTTTCTATAGCCTCTTGACTCGCCTTCTGCATTGCAAAAATACAGAATATGCATAAGAATGTGTTCTCCCCAGGCGGTGGTGGCGCATGCCTGTAATCCCAGCACTCTGGGAGGCAGAGGCAGGCAGATTTCTGAGTTCAAGGACAGCCTGGTCTACAGAGTGAGTTCCAGGATAGCCAGGGCTATACAGAGAAACCCTGTCTTGAAAAAACCAAATCCAAAAAACCAAAAAAAAAAAAAAAATGTTCTCAAGAGTTCTGGGGATATACTTTCTTGCTTAAAAATTGCTTTTAAATGTTTATTTTGATGTTTATTTTCTCTCCCACTCATCTATGCCAACACTAGATTTTATTTATTTCACTTGTATATGCATGTGTACATGTGTGTTCATGCCTGTGGAGGTGTGTTCAAGATGGACAGAAGCCAACCTTGAGTGTCCTTCATGAGCAGCTGTCCACATTTTGGTTTTGAGACATGATCTCTCATTGGCCCAGGCTCATGAAATCCATGATGCTAGGGGATTGTGAGTGTGGACTACCATACCCAGCTTTTTATGTGGAACTGATCTTGCTGACTGAGTTTTCTCCTCAGTCTCTGTTAGGACCAGTGGGTGACTGCAGTAGCAGCAGAGGCGGGGTCTGCGAACAGCTGTGCCAGCAGCAGAGAGACTACACCATGCCAAACAGTTCCACGTGGGGTTTATTGAGGAGGGAAAGGGCAAAGGTGGCTGTGGAAAGAGAAGAGGGGGAGAGATGGGGGGGGGGAGAGAGAGAGAGAGAGAGAGAGAGAGAGAGAGAAAGAGAGAGATGTGCTACTCCCTTATATAAGGGATGGTGACTGGGTCTCAGGTAAAAGTGAGCCCAATGGACTCTGGGAACATGGTGGCTGTTGCCCTGGCAATAGGCATATAGGTTGCACTGTTGCCCATGTGATGTCACAGGTCTCGGAGGTCCTGATACCAACAGTCCCTACATTTATTTTTGTTTATTGTGTGTTTATCCTGTAGAATCTATGTCTAGATTCTAGAATGTCCCATTTTCTTTTGGGTCTGTTACCTTCCTCTATGTCTTGAAAGTTCTGGCAGGTCTGGACTATCCCATGTTTGGCCAAAGCCTCTCAACTCTGTGAAGCTCCATGCTCATAGATGCCCAGATTTTTTGGAGTTACTAATTTTAATAAACTCCATACACACAAAGCTTCTTCCCCAAGAGGGTCAGCTTTGCCTCAGACTTGTCTCTCTCCTCAAGTGGAGTGGCCCACCTGTTGTGATCATAAAAAAAGAAATAGGCGTAAGAATATGTTCTACGGTGGTGTTGGGTAAGTGGGTGCCTCAGTGGGTTTATTTGGGACATGGGGAGGAGAGTTAAGGGGGTAGTAGAGGTAGAGAAAGGCAGAGAGAAGGAGAGAGTAGAGAAGTAGAGACTGGCCACTTGGAGCGAGGGGGGAAGGAAGGTGGGAGGGAAGAGCCCGAGGGCAAGAGAGAAGCTAAGAGAGTAAGAGAGAGAGGAGAGGCAGGAAGCCCCCTTTTATAGCGGGGCCACGCCTACCTGGCTGTTACCAGGTGATTGTGGAGAGGGGCATACCTGGGCCACGCCTATCTGGCTGTTACCAGGTATTTGTGGAGAGGGGCATACCCGGCTGTGGCCAAGTAATTGTGGGGTAGAGCTTAGAATCCTAACACCACCAAGGACAGTAACATTCTCTGGACCCGTCGCTTTGCCAGGGAAGCCTGCTCTGGGTCTTGTCACTGTTTCAAAGCTTGGCCAACCTCAGACTGAAGGAAATTTCATCAACACGGCATATTTTTGGCTCTACTTAGAGCCACGAAATACAGTTTATTTATTTATTATTTTGTGCTCTTTTTTTTTCTTTGCCAGTAGCTTGTAACCACCTCTTTAAATTATCTCGACTGACTTCTGTTGATGGTCTGTGGATAAACAAAAGCGCCTGTTGAATTTGTGGGGTAGTTTCAGATAAAGGAAGCTTGTAGGTAAGTGAGGGATCTGCATTTTGGAGCAGCTAATTAGGCAAACCTAACAGAGCCTCTGTAAATGTCTCCCAGGGAGCCCGCAGCCCTGTCAGTGCTTCAGCTGCATATTAAAGATTCATAGCTCATGCAAGTCATTCAGAATCCTGGAACAGTCATAAAAGCACGTTCGGCTCCTGGGGAAAATGGAAGGCATGGTGTTAGGTTTAAAATAATTTGCTTTATTAAGCTTATGTGAGAGACATGGAAATACACAGTGGGGGCCTCCGTGGCTGCCTCCTACTTCCTTCCCAGGATCCCTGACCGCAGCCTGCTTGCTATACCTCTCCATCTGTCCCCAGATGGGCTCCTGTGCCTATTGGTTCATTTTTGGAAGCTGTCCTGTTTGGGACAATGAATACCCACAAAAGCTTTCTGATGGTTGGATGCATTGCACTTTGACATGCAGTACTTGAAAACCAAAGCGGCTGGAGACTCGGAAAGATCCTGGCCCTGCACTGGTAGGGCTTCATACAGATGAGGAGATGTGAGGTGGAGTTGGGGGTGTGTCAAGCTTTCTTCTCCCACCATTATGAGTGTCCTGGGGCCTACATCACCACAGATCACACCTGGATGTCCTGAAACATATGCTCTTGTTCTTTCTCAGTTCTAGAGGTCAAACTTCATAATGATGGCAACCCTTCCTTTCTCTTAGCTGCCATGGGTGACAGCCTTAGTGTGTCTTGGTTTTTGGAGACCCAGGAACTTCATTTTTTTTTATGTGCTACTTCCTGTGTTTGTATCCCTTATATCTTCTGTCTCAGTCTTATAAGGGCAGATGATGTTGAATTCAGATCCCACATAGATAGTCTAGTCTAGGGAGATGGTATCTTAAGTTCTTTATTGAGTATGTGGAAAGACCATTTTTCCAAATGTGGACACACTCCAGATGTCAGGTTGAGATATCTTTTGGAGGGACACTCTTCTCCCCACCACAGTAGACAGCAGAGGGAAGTGCCATAGCATGGCAATCATTTGGCTTCCAGAGGCAATCTGTCACAACCAAAGGCTAGAACTACAGGAACAATCTGTGTTGGCTCCACCCCAAGGTCCTTCCTCAAGTATTATGGTTTAGATTGCAAATTCCCCCAGTGACCACATTCTAACAGCTTGGACACCAACCTGTGGTGCTCTTGAGAGATGGGGCTTGGTAGGAGGAAGTTAGGGTATTGGGGTATGCATGTGAAGGCCTCTGATACCACTCCATTTCTCTTTGCTTCTTTGATGTTATGAGATTAGGTTTCCTCTATTGTGTACCCAGTGGACTTAAAGCTCAGAAGTCTTCAGCCAACCTTTCCATCCTTTGAGTTTATCAAGCTTTTTGTCACAGAAATGGGCGTACAAGGGACATCAAGATAATGTTTTAAAATTCTCTACTTGATGTGCCCCTTTGTGTAGTGCTCAAGGATAGTGTTTGCATATACAAGATAGGACCCAAGTCTGGATTTTCCCATAGCCAGAGGACATGCACAAGAGACAAAGAACTTTATCCTCCGTTAGGGGAGCTCTTAGCCCCAAATGTCTCCCTTTGGGCCTTGCCTCTCATGAAGTTTGTTGCATGGGGGTGGGTAGCTTGTTGTGGGGTGGAGATAGGATTTGGGGTAAGTGTTAAGTTTCTAGTACTTCCTTGGGGAAGGCCACTTTCAAACCCTAACCACTACCCAAGTGTCTTCCCAATTACATAGAAAACTATAGAAGTAAATATCAAGATTTCTTATGCTAAATAATGATGCTCTAAATTTCCAAGGAATTGTGGCCCAAATGGTATGCTTCCTAGTCTTTCATCTTTAATTACAGCTTGAGTTTGATCAAGAGAGAGCCATAGAGATTCAGAATGACCTTAGTTCAAGGCATGTGTCTGTTCTCTTGTTTATAGCTCACCTGAATGAAGGTCCAAGAGGGCAGAGAGTCCTTGTCCTTCAGGTCACTGTGGAATCCCAGCTTCTCTCACCTCTGTTAGGTCTGTTGTTTCTGAGTGGAAGTGTTGTCAGTAAGGAGTGTCTGAGAACCTCCAGGCTCTGTGTGTTGTGGATAGTCCTGGTGTTGCTTGTACTTTGATGCTTATTCTGCTCTCCTGGGAGGGGCTGCAAACAAGTTGTGAATCACTTATACAGGTGACTTCTTGTTAAACTTCTCCCCAGCTTACCTTGTAAAATAAAGGCTAGAGCTGGTGATTGGGCAGTGGAAGGGAAGGTGGAGCTAAGAAGTTTGGGGGATCGAAAGAGGAGAGACAGGGAGACAGGACAGGAGAAGGAATATGGAGCAAGAGGAAGATTATCCAGATTCCATGTGGCTTTAAATAGCCACAGGTAGCTATACATATCATAAAGGATAGAATAATTTGGATAACTTGTCTAATCTAGGTGGGCAGCTTATGTCATTAGCAATTGACTCAGAAATTATTGTGTGGGCATCTTGTGAATTGAGAATTTATTGGTATATAAATCTGACTCATTATTTATCAGCTTGTAGAGTTTTGATTTTAACTGGTTGCTGGGATTTGGGACCACTGACCACAGGGGGTGGATGGCTGGATATGTGAGTGGAATCCGCAGCAAGAAAACTACTATCAGTGGCTGCATCGGGCTAGCCTAGAGGTGGTGAGGCTGTGGGAAGAGAGCAGTGGGTATGTAGCACAGGATGGTGCAACTTTTTAAATATTTCCTGCAACATCTCTGTGTGTATATTTTCTTCCAGCCAGAGCCCTGCTTCTCCTTTAACCTAGATCATCTGGTTCTTCTTGGGGCCTTGATCACCATCTATTTCATTGCATCCCATCGGGCTATGACAGTGGCCACAAGCAGTATGTTGAGCCTTGCAGATCACACGCGTGCACATGCATGCACTCACATACATGGGGACACATGGCCAACACACACACACACACACACACACACACAAATGCACACACATCCCTCCTTTGTTCATAGGTATGTTCATGGCAGAGGAAAAAAGAGTCTGTGTGGCATGCTTTTTGGTGACCATTGAGTGTAGTGTCTCATAGTCCCTATAGGAGGAGATAGCTAGTGGCTTATGCAGTAATTTTCACAGGCTAGCAGGACCTTAAACCCACTGTTTATGGGCTCACAAATGGTTCCTTAGCCCAGGAGTGGGAGGATTTCTGAACTGGGCCTTTATCTGCAGACAGTGTGGAGAGGGAGCTTGTGTGTGGGACTTTCCATTCTCCCACCCATTTGTTAGAAGTCCAGAATAATTTTTTTTTAGACTTCATTAAAATTTTAGTCCATAGCTGTTTATGTGAGCAGCCCCAGGCATCTTGTTGAGGTCAAGGTACTCACTAAGTGACAGATGTTGACTCTGTACCTGGATCTGCCTTTTCCCTACCTGCTAAGGAAGAATAATAGCATCCCCTTCTCAGGATGTCGGGAATAAGTAGATATACAAAAGGGACTTGAGCCTTGCTGGGGATTCATGGAGCTCTAGCTAATGTTGTCATGATGAATAGGCTGTTTATGGATGTGGGCTAAGTAAGTCCAAGGAGGAGCTAACGCTACCACTAAGATTTCACTTCTCAAAGTCTCAGTGTCCCCTTGTGTAAGCCCAATGAGATGTGCAAACCCCTAGGAAGATGTTCTAGTTTCCTTTCTGTTGCTGTGATGAAGCACTCTGGACAGAAGCAACGTAGAGAGGAAGACAAAGTTTGCTTCCACTGCCAGGTCAGAGTCCCATCATCAAAGGAGCTCCAGCAGGAACAGAAACCACAGTGGAATGCTTCATACTAGCTTGCTCACCAACTTAGCCAGCTTTCTTACTCAGCCTATGCAATGGCTCTGCTGCCCACAGTAGTCCGGGCCTTCCTGCATAAGATAATAAGATAATCCCCACAGACACACACATAAGACAGTCTGATCTAGGTAATTCATCAACATAGGCTTTTCTCTCAGATGACTAGGCTGAGTCAAGTTGACAATTAAAGCTAACCAGAGCGGAAAGCATGTGTAAGGAACAGCCAATGAAAATGAGTCCCTGAGAGAGCAGCTAACTTTTTAACAGTGTGCAGTCTGTTTGTTCTGCATCAGGATAATTTCCATTGGCTGAATTATTTCTGCTGGCTGCTGACTCACATTTATATAGGGGGTTCAAAGTTATAGAAGGGTCTTGTCTTAGTTAGGGTTTACTGCTGTGAACAGACACCATGACCAAGGCAAGTCTCAAAAAGGACAACATTTAAATGGGGCTGGCTTACAGGTTCAGAGGTTCAGTTCATTATCATCAAGGTGGGAACATGGCAGCATCCAGGCAAGCATGCTACAGGAGGAACTGAGAGTTCTACATCTTCATCTGAAGGCTGCTAGTGGAAGATTGACTTCCAGGCAGCTAGGATGAGGGTCTTAAAGCCCTCACCCACAGTGACACACTTATTCCATCAAGGCCACACCTCCAAATAGTACCATTACCTGGGCCAAGCATTTTCAAACCATGACAGGTCTTAGCAGGTTTTAGTCTGCAGTGGTGATTTTTTAACATCTCTGGTTTAGTGACTATCCCTTGGGGTCTGTGCCTGGAGTTCTGAGATGTGAGGAGAATGTCTGGGTTGCTGGGCTGAGGGTATTTTAGAATCCATGGGAACCATGGAGACTTGGCTGCTTCTCAGGAAGCATGTGAAGGCTGGTGCGTCTTTCCTTCTGCCCCAGTGCACTCAGTATGGTGTTGGTGAGATCACTGCTATAGGTATGTCCTGTGGGTATGTTGTGAGACAGACCATGTGTAGCGCTATGTAACAGAGGGTCCCTGAGCCATGTGAGGTCCTGAGTGAGGCATAATGGTGAAGGGCTTGGACACTGAATTTTGGGGCTGCTGTGAGATTAGAAGGGTAAATTGGAGCCCCACAAATGGTTAGGGGAGGAACAGGATGGGAAGGATGATGGGAGCAGAATAGGGAGAGACGCCATGAGTATAAGATACAGTCAAAAGTTGAGGGGTTGGGGGTGATCTGGGATCCCCTCACATGAACACAGAACTGAATTTTTTTTTTTTAGAGGAGTAATTTATTGAAAAGAAGGCAGAGTAGAAATGTTCTTTTGACCTTAGAGTGCCCTCTGGGGACATAGGGAGTTGAGAGGTAGCTGCTTCCCTCAGATGGGGAATGTGTATGGGTTAGAAAAAGGCTGGAGGCCTGTGGAGAGTATGAGACATTCCTGTTATCAGGAATAGGGTCCAAATACCACATTGCCCATGGCTCACTTAAGTGGTGTGGTGCCTCACAGAAGTTGGCCACATTGGACTGCAGATGGTAAGTCCTTGAGCTGCTTGGTAGAGGATGAGCCATAGGAGAAGGTGGGGACCAGTGGGAACTTCAGGGAACCAGAATGGGGCCAGGAGCAGCCTGTGGAACCTAGGTAGGGTGGGAGCCATAGAACTTCCCAACAGTGAAAAACAAGTCAAAATAGATTGCCCAGGGAGCCAGTGCTTGCTGATTTGAGAACAAAATTTCTGTTGATACTCTGAGTTTCTGTGCTTTTTATGTTTGTAGGTGTAAATATATTTACATTGACTTTTGAGCTCGCTTTGGTAGGAGCATGAGACTTCTCTGTTGAAGAGACAGGACCTGCAGAGCTCAGCAGTGTTGGGGGAAAGGGGAGCCGAGGATCTGACAGGGCTGGAAAGAGGAGCTCTGCAGTAGAAGTGACTGCAGCAGCATGGGGGCAGGAGGATAAAGAGGAAGAAATGAGAGTGGAGGATGAGGATGAGGGCAGCTTCAGGATGTTCCCTGTTGGCCAAGAAACATTGAGAATGTTCCTGAGACACTGAAGACTACCAGCACTGCAGTGGATGTTAGGGTTTGTGTATAATGTGGGCCCCATAGAGTCATGTTGAAGCATGGATATCCAGGTACTGATGCTAGCTAGGAAGGTTGTGGGGACATTTGGAAGTGAGAGGTAGCAGGAGAAAGTAGGCTTTATACTGGTCCTTTTCTATATTCCTTTTGTCTGCTTTCTGCTGGCTCAATGTTTCTGCCACCATGACATTTTCCCTACAGGCATTGGGTCAGCAGCAATGGGCTGGGCATTCCAAAGCCATGAGACCAAATAAATCCTTCCTTCTCTAAGTTTCCCCCTGGTATCTTGTGGTATCTTAGTCACAGTGTTAAGTAACATCATTGTCTGTGTCTTAGCTGCTTACAAAGGTGGGTTCCATCTTTCCTAGTGAGAGATGACCAAATAATGGTGCAATAGTTATGTGCTCTCTTTACAGGATACTAAAATGCATTTGTCAAGCAGAGATATGTGTCTGGAATGAGTTCCCCTGAAATATCACCTGGGTCATTTTCTTGGTAAAGTCACTTTCTGTTAGCCCCAGTTCATTCTGCACTAAGTGTGGACATAGTAAAAAGGAGAGGAAACACCACACACATGCCCTGGAAGAGCCCAGGGCATGTTAGTTATTACCCAGGAGTCATCCCTGTGACCACAGGGACAGTTTGCTTGAAACATCTTAGTGCAAAGATTCATCTAGTTCTTCTCTAGACCATCCCATGGTAGCTTCTTGCATTTTACAGGGTGGAAGGGTTGGTTCATAGTTCTGTCAACTTGAAACAACCCAGAATCACATGAGATGAGAGTTCAGTTGGGGAATTACCTAGATCAAGTTGGTCTGTGGGGACTGCCTTGATTGCTAATTGATGTAGACAGGCCTATCCTCTGGTCTCGGGTCTTGGGCTGTGTTAGAGAGGGCTAGCTGACTCTAAGCAGGAAGGAAGTAAGGGAGCATTTCTCTTTGTTCTTACTGTGGTATGGTGTGATTAGCTGCCTGAGTTCTTGCCTTCCTACAAAGGATGGACTATACCCTGGAATTGGAAGCTGAAATAAATCCTTTTACCATAAGGAAACTAGAACAAAGTCACCAGAATTGAAACAGGGACAACATGGTAACATTCAGAGTTCCTCTGAAAAAGCCTTCGTGATCATGGTGATCATGAACACCTTTGTAACTATCAGAGAGGCTACTGACCTCCTTCCCACAAGGTTCCCAGGGAATAAAGGCCCCATGATTGGCACACACACACACACACACACACACACACACACGCACGCACACACACACACACACACACACACACGCACACGCGCGCGCGCACACACACACACATCTCTTTTTCTCTTCTACCTACCTTGGCAGCCTGCTCCCAGAACAAGGTGCCCTGGTCACATTAGTCAGATACTAATGAAAAGAAATTAGTAGGTTTGAGCAAATAGCTCACTGGGAGAATCTGAGTCTTTTCTCCATGGGCCTCCCCATTAAATTTTCCTATATAACCCCACCCCAACCCCCATGCCCTAGGCTCCCTGTTGTTACTAGCCTGCTGGCACACAATACATTTCATTTAAGATGACTGTACCACAGAGATTCTGCTGGCAGAGGTAATTTTTTTGGAGCTATAAAAATCTAGGCAGTGCTCAAGAACCACCTGAGTTCCCCCCCTCCCCCCTCACTTCCTAGTGACCACTCATTAAATCCCAGGAAATGGTTTCCTAACTCTTACAACTGCTATGATGAAATGGGAATTTATTACATAGTTGGGGAACTGAATGTTCCTTGGGAGTCCAGGGGAAATAGACCAAATTTCTGTTCTGTGGCCAGTGTGACCCCTTTAGCAAATGAATACAATTTTTTTCTTATTTTGAATTCAAAACTGACTCTGAAGACCCTAGAAGTTTCTGCCCTTGGTACCACTTAAAAGAAGCTGGTTCCTGAAAGCACTCCATGCTCTGTGTGTAGAACAAGTAAGAGTTTTATGGCCTGTGGTGCTATTTGAATATGCATGCTAATAGGTATTTCCCTTTTAGGAAATAAGTATATGGTAAGAGAGAATTAATTTCAATGCTGGCCGTTGTTATGGGTAACTAATTTTCACTGATTCTTGACTAGAGGGATCAAATTACCACCAGCAAGGAGGAAATTAAAGAAAGCTATCTTTTCCCTCTGCTTGTACCAGCTGGTGGCACCCAAATGTCTCCCAAGTGCATTCCCCATTATTCTAGCTGCTAAGCACCCTATTTGCTATATACTGGTTTGTTTTTGTTTTTTTGCTTTTGTTAACAATAAAGGAATCCAATATGGAGAACTTGGATGGGGCATTAAGAGAGGGACATGTGACACATATTTGACTAGGTTTCTCCTGTTAGAGGGAGACTTGAGCAGATGGCCCACTAAATGTTGAGGGCATGGAGGGTTAATCAGAATAGTTGGCCTTGGACTCAATTAAGGATGGAGACTTCAGAAAAGGGACAGTTTGGTGAGGCACATGGCTGCTCTTCCTAAGCAAAGGAGGACAATGTTCAGGAAGCAAGAGGATCTGGGTGGTTCTCCAGTCCTCACAGAGGGCCATCGGACTCACAGGCTGACCTGCAGGAAGCTTTCCCTCAGGGTTGACTGCAAGTTTCATGGCCTCCACTGGGGTCCTTCTGGAGATGGCCATCTTTCTGAAAGCTGTCCCATGGGAGTTCTCTCATTTTTCTCCTCAACTAAGAGCCATGATGGTAAATAATACCAGGGGGCTTGTAAGACTCGAAGAGCCTTGCTTGAGAAGACCCCCTCTCAAGGAGACAAGGAGCAGCAATGGATGCAAAATGCAAGAGGTTTAATGAACCAACTAGTCAGGGTCGTCCTACCCACAAAGGCAAGGCGACCCTGAAGGGTTATACTTTTCAGAGGCACAAGCTATGTCAGTTAAGTTGCAACTAATATCCATTGGCTAACATCTGTTGATATTTAGATTATACCTGGAATTTTCTGGAGGTCTTGTGCTTATCAGTTAATACTTTTGGTGAGGATTCTAACTCAAGAAGGTCCTGTGGGTAGAGAATGGAATTTGGCCTATCCTTGACTCCCGGCAGGAGCAAGATGCTGTAAAGAGGATAGGAAGTTAAAAAGGCCCTTAGGGTATCTTTAACTAAGGCAATTATGAAGACTGAATTCCTTCCTTTGTTGGCCATATAATTCTTGGAACAAAGAAAGGGAGAGGTCCCTGGAGCCAGAGCCGTTACTTCTCAGGCTCTTTCTGGAGCCAGGCTTTGGCTAATATCCTTGCATAGAATTTTCTAGAATCCCTGTTTTATCTGATTTTGGTTTTGTCCCTGAGTCAGGCTAGAGTGACACCATGACAGACTTCAAATTGGCAGTTCAGGAGACTAGGCCTAAATCTCAGTTTCCAAGAACTGGGCAAGTCCAGGCAAGTCAGTAGTTACTGAAGAAAACCCTAGGTTTCAGGGAGCCAGTCAGAAACTGCCTTGCCATTAGAAGCTGCCTTGCCACCTGGCCTGAGGCAAGGACAATGGAGTCAGCCACAGTTTCCAGACTTTCCCTGTAACAGTTTCTAGGCCCCCACACCCTAGTAAAAGTTCTGGAAAGTCTCTAGAGATAAAGGCAACAGATTAAGATAGAGGTCACCTATTCCCCACCCCCTGAATTTCCCTAATGTGCTTTAAATTGGGCCTTTGAGCTCACTTGGGTGTCTCCATCTTTGTGGATGGCAGGCCTCAGCATGCTGGACCTCTGCAGAATAAAACACTCTTTGTGTTTACATACTATTTGAGTCTGGGGTGCTATTCTTTGGTGAATCATGGAGCCTTATATCCTGAAGAATTCAATTTGTTGAGCGTACATAACTCACTTTTGTTTGTTTATGAAATATCTCATAAAAACATTTATAAGTCATAGAATAATTTCCTTTTTGACTGTGCACCATGGTTGTTACTGTCCTTCTGGGAACGATTAGATACTAGGCTGTGCCATTTTCAAATCTATTTCTATTGATTTCTCTCTTAGTGGAAATTAACGTAAGTACCAAGCTTGGAAAACATTTTAAATACCCTAACAAGTAAAGGCAGACATTCTCTGAGTGTAATGCAAGCTGGACATCTGACCCTGACATTTATTTTCTATTCTCTGACATGGGGATGCTCCTAGCGTAGAATTCAGCTGTGAATAGATCAGCCTCTTTAGGCCTTGTTGGGACCAGGCCATACAAATTCCTGTAATAGGATCTCTTATACCCTCAGAGGCCAGAGTAGGACACCAGATCCCCTGGGACTCAGAGTTAAGAGCAGTTGTGAGTCTCCACATGGTGCTGGGAGCTGAACCTGGGCGATCTGGAAGAGCAGGCAGTGCTCTTATGCTGAGCCATCTCTCCAGCCTCGGGCTCTGTTTCTTACCCATCTTCTATGACAGCTGCTGTAGCTGCAGCCACTGCTCAATGCTGTGTTCTTTGTGCATGCATCTGGCAGGTGATAAATGCATACTTAGTGAGCATTATTTGCATGTAGGCCACATGCCTGTCATTTGGGCATAAAGTATTGAATATGAATTCCCAATACTAGAATTCATGTGTTATAGGGAATGAAATGAAAATGTATATAACTTCACCTCATATCTTAGATGAAGATGGCGCCCCATTTCTCTGACCAGAGGACCCACATGTTGTTATCAGCAGCAGAGATGACTTTAGAGACAATTTTTGACTTTATCTTTGTTCTTAATATCAGACACCTTTGTTTTATACTTTTTATCAGTTTTCTAATCCTACAGGCAATTTGTAGTATGTGTGTGTGTGTGTGTGTGTGTGTGTGTGTGTGTGTGAGAGAGAGAGAGAGAGAGGTAAGTAGGCAGACAGGCAGGCAGACAGAGACAGACAGGCAGAGACAGAGATGCATACACACACATACACACATACACAGACATGTGGAGAGCAACAGGGAAACATACATAGATGTAGATTCACACACTGAGAGACACACATATACATGGAGACACACTTACATGGTGTGATGGTTTGTATATGCTCCCCCCCAGGGATGGCACTACTAGAAGGTATGACCCTGTTGGAGTAGGTGTGGCCCTGTTAGAGTGGGTGTGGCCTTGTTGAATTAGGCCTGTCACTGCAGGTGTGCTTTAAGAACCTTATCCTAGCTGTCTGAAAGTCAGTATTCTACTAGCAGCCTTTGGATCAAGATGTAGAACTCTCAGCTCCTCCAGTACCGTGCCTGCCTGTGAAAGAATAGAAAATACTTCTAAGGAGTCCCAAACACTTCACTTTCCAGAGCCCGCTCTTTGTGCTCTTTGTTAGAAACTAGATAAAAGGTCACAGTCCAGAGCCCGCCCTTTAAGAGGTAGGCAGAAAGGCCTTGAATAGGTGATCCTGGCCCCATAAGGTAACTGGAAATGAGCTAAGCTTATCTTTGCCATTACCCCTATCCAGGAGTTCACACAGCTATAGACATACAAGAAAATAGGAAACTAAGTGGTCCACTGAGCACTCCAATAATTTAAACTGATTGGCCTAAAAACTATGGAGTGGTACAAATCAATTGGCTCGCACTTCGCGGGCTCTCCATGCTAAGAAATGATTGGTTTGTGATTCGAGGGCTTTGTTGTAAACTTATAAAAGCTGTTGCAATTCAGCACTCGGGGTCCACAGTCCTCTACCCCTGCATGGTATATGGCTATGGAACCCAGAATTCTGGAATAAAGAAATCCTCATGTTATTGTATCAAGACCGTTTCTCGAGAGTGATTTGGGTGTAGCCTTCTGAGGCATGGGGTGTTGGGGCACCCTCGGTTTTTGGGGGTCTTACACCTGGACACTGCTATGTTCCTGTCTTGGTGATAATTGACTGAACCTCAGAGTCTGTAAGCCAGCTCCAATTAAATGTTGTCCTTATAAGAGTTGCCTTGGTCATAGTGTCTGTTCACAGTAGTAAAACCTTAACTAAGACACGTGGAAGAACATACATACATGGAGACACACATATACATAGAGGCACACACAAAGACACATACAAAAGAAAGACATATAAAGGCATACACACAGATACACATGCAAAAACACAGTGACATACAGAGACACACAGACACATGAAGCTGAACACAGACACAGAGAGAGACACATACACATACAGGTACACACACACAGGGGCACACACACACAGGCAAACAGATGGCAGAGAGGGTGAGGGGTGGAGAGAGAAACAAATGAAAGCATGCCACAGGAGTCAGCACATGATTTGTAGCACCATTTCTTGACATAGCTAAGATTTAAAAATACATGCATGGGGCTGGTGAGATGGCTCAGTGAATAAGGGAACTTGTCACCAAGCCTGAAAACCTTTGATCCCTGGGACTCAAATGGTAAAAGAAGAAAACTGATCTCCATAGGTTGTCCTTTGGCCTCTGTGTGTTCTTGATGGCACATAAGTATATGCTGTGTGTCATACACGTGCATACTACATTCATAAATAGAATTAGAGAATGCATCTATATGTCACAGACTCTCCTTTATAAGGGAGAACATAATTTATGTGGGAGTTCATTGCCCTTATCATTGTCTTAAAATATGATGATGCACAGCCCATGGGCTGCCCGAGGGCTCATAAATTTCAGATTCAGATTGACAGCAGACATCTAATTGTTCCTCACTGCTCCTGTGGTTTTTAGTTGGGGTCTCAGTGACACAGATCTATGATGACAGATCACTGATTGTCTGCAATTTTGTACAAGTTTCAACATGGCTCTTCTCAGGATGTCAAGGAGCAAATTTTCCACTGACGGTTCTCCTGACTTCCATCTATGGAGTGATCCTTAGTAAGTTTGTTGAGGAATAATCTAAGCAAATGTGGCAGTGGTGTGGCTTAGAGAACCTCTAAATTACCCACTAAGCACCCTGGCCAACTGGCATGACCCTGAAGCCCATATAACACAAGTACTGTGGAATGTGGTGAGGAACTCTGAAATTCAGGCATCTAGGTGGGTCAGAAGCCAGGGCCACTGCTCTCCAGAAAACACCCCACAGCTCTTCTGTATAATCTTCTAAGCCCTTCCTTCCCTCTTTCCCTTCCTCTTCCTCTCTCCTGTTCCTTCCCTCCCTTCCTCCCTTCCTTCTGCACTCCCTTCCTACCCCACTCTCTTCCTCTTCTCTCCTCCTCTGTCTCCTTCCTCCCCATCTCCTCTTTGCTATTTGAAACAGAGGCTCCAAAACAGTAAGAACCAACAAATGCTGAGCCAATTCTCCCTGCCCACAAGAAGCACCCACGGGAATCTCTCCAAACCTGAGGACCTCCCCCACCCCTCACCGGATTTCCCAGAATCCCCGTGGTTCCGTTCTTTTTTTCCCAATGAAGTCAATTTGTTAAACATATATAATTTATCTTTTGTATGCTTGTAAAAACTTCTCATAAATACATTCATAAGCTATAAAAATAATCACATTTCTAAATATGCAGCATGGTTCGTGTTTGGGAAACACAGACTTTAGGCAAGACACAAGGAGACAAATTTAAATGAACAGCTGGTGAGACAAGCTAGAGAAAAAGACTCAGCCTCTAAATAAGGAGGAGGCTCTGAGGCTGGAGAGCGGTCCGAAGGCTTCAAGTGATGCTCAGAGGATCTCGCTGGATCCGTGCACTCCTAAAGATTATCTGGTTTGAGTTTTGTCAAGAGTGGATCAAGGCAGAATCTGTTCTGTTTTTGAGGTTTTCATTACTTTGCTGGTCCCTTCCCACTGGCCTCATAGGCTCCTTCTTCAGCCTATATATTTTCCCCTCACCTTTCAAGATGCCTGTAATGTGAGCCTCTTGCAGTCTTTCCTGATCCACAACCCCCAAGGTGAGGTGGTTGGCGGTGATAAGGTGGCCACCAGAAAGCAGGACTTGGGAAAGATTTCACCTGGGAACAGGCATGTGTTTTTTTGGAAAGTCTGTTGTGTTGGATGGTGTTTGACTGGGGCAAACACGTGAAGGAGTCTTTCCTTGAAGCAGGCCATAAGTAAGAGGATGTTTGCTAAAGCAGACTTGTGAAGGAACATATGGCAGAAGTGGACACAGGTGAAAGTATGAGTGATAAGGATTCTTTTTTGCTAAAGACATGCATGTATCAGTTTGACTTACATGTGTTGTTGAGCTCTATTAGTCAGGATTCCATAGAGAGAAACATGCCAAAAAACTTCTGGAGGTGTGTTGGTGGCTTCTTGCCACTTCTGTGGACTCAGGCTGATTGGTAGAGTGGGCCTCTGTGAAATACAAACTGTTTGCAGAAAAAGGCCCAGTACATATGTACCCCAGATGTGCACATATGTGACCATGCATGTAGCTGGTTTTAACATTCCTACAGGCTTGTACATGTGTAAACACACATGGTTATTAACAATGCTGGTCTCTGGTGCCTTTTCCTCCTGTTTCTGTCACCTGCCACTGAAGTAGAAACTTAAGAGTTCTTTGGAAAGTTGGATAGGGCAAACACGTGAAGAAACATTTCACTGAAGCAGACACAAGAGAGAGGATGTACTGCTAAAGCAAGCATGTAAAAGGACATGTGATGGATTCTTTGCTAATGACATACATGTATTGGTCCACCTTACATTGTGTAGTTGAGCTGCATTTGTTGGGACACCACAGACAGAAACACATCAAAAAACTTCTGGTGGTGTGCTGCAGTTTGTTGCCACCTCCAAGGATTTGGGCTAATTGGCTATGCGTGCAGAGGCAAGTCCTGTCCTGAGGCAAGGCACGTGGAGGACACGTGATGTTTGGAGGGTGTAAATAGGACTCCACAGAGTGAGCTTGACTTGCTGGTACAGCTAGCTGTGCAACGCTTGTGGGTCTCAAGCCTTTGCTGATCTTTGCTTCTCTGAGAGGCACAGCTGAGAACTTTGCCTGATGTTCATGTTGGTCCCTCCCAATGACTGGAGCTGAGGTCTGGCTGTCTCTGCTGGGTCATGTCACTACTGTTACTAACCCAACTCTACTGAAATAGACTGCTGGTGTATCTGTGAGGTGTTTGCGAGTGAGTTGAGCTGCCACTACCTGCTAACCTGTGAACTGAACTGAAGATTTCCAGACAACACAGATGCAGGATGTTCAAAAGAACCTTTCTAAACTGGTTCAACTTCTTCCCCTACCCCCAGATCCTTTTTTTCCCCACTACCTCTTGTGGGTGGTAGGTTTTAAGAAGGTTAAGTCATTTAAGAACCATCATTAAAAATAGGATTTGAAAAAAATAAAGTTACATTCCATCTGTCACCTGCCTGCTCTTTGGGAAGCAGCTTTCAATCTGAGTCTTAATCAGCCACTTGTGACTCTACCATGCCTAGTCCATCCCATTAGCAAGATAACACAGTGTTTATGTTCAAGCTCACTCTGACCTTCCTAGACTGAACAGTGGACTTCTCCACACAGGCCATATAACAGATACAAAGTGTGCAGTACATACAACACACACCACACATAAACATACAACCAGGCAACACTATTTTCAACAGCATACATCACATATGCATATGCTACCAGACAAAAGACATGCATGCATGCACACACACAATGACACAATATCTTATGCCCATATAATACACAAACTATACTATATTACATACAAATGGCATACATATACTATACATATTTCATATATTCACACACATTATACATACAAGCCATCATATACACAAACAACTCATACAACACACATATACATCACACACCACACACACACACACACACACACACACACACACACACACACACACACACACTATGGAACTCCAGTCCTATCATCCCTGTGGCAAAGAGGATGGTTGGAGGATCCTGAACACCCTCCTGAGATGGAGAGAACTGGTAGAAGGGGTGTGTGTAGAGGGTTTGGAAGATATCAGGGGAAGCTCCCACCCCAGTGCTTGACACTGTTACAGGGAGCCTCCCCTTTCTCCCAAGTCCAGGCAGAGACCAGTATAGCCCAGTCTTTGAACTCCAACTCATGAGGAGGTGATAGTGATTTGATTTTCTCTCAACATTCTGAGGCAGGAGAATCACCGAGATTGCTCCCAAGCATATCATGTCACCTATGCCTGCTATTCTTTCTTCTGGGTGGCAGTGGGCACATTGGTTACTTTTCTTGTCACTGTGACAAAATCCTTGACAGAAACAACTGCAGGGAGACTGCAGGTTTTGCAGGTTTGCAGAGAGAGAGAGAGAGAGAGAGAGAGAGAGAGAGAGAGAGAGAGAGAGAGAGAGAGAGAGAGAGAGAGAGAGAGGGCTTGCAGGGAGGGAAGGCTTGTAGGCTTGCAGGGAGAGAGGGCTTGCAGGCTTGCAGGGAGGGAGGGCTTGCAGGTTTGCAGGGATGGAGAGTTTGTAGGTTTGCAGGGAGGGAGGGCTTGCAGGCTTGCAGGGAGGGAGGGCTTGCAGGTTTGCAGAGAAGGAGAGTTTGTAGGTTTGTAGGGAGGGAGGGCTTGCAGGTTTGCAGGGATGGAGAGTTTGTAGGTTTGCAGGGAGGGAGGGCTTGCAGGTTTGCAGGGAGGGAGGGCTTGTAGATTTGCAGGAAGGGAGGGCTTGCAGATTTTCAGGATTCACTACATTCATGGCAGGGAGGATACAGCCAGGCAGTGGTTCCACAGTGTGGGAGCTTGCAGCAGAGCTCCTCACATCACAGCTGGACCAAGAAGCAGAAAGGTGGTCAGGAACCAGTGCAGTTATGACAGAGAATTCTAGGACCTACATCTGTTATCTATGTCCCATGTCCCAAACCTCCCAGACTAGCTACCCTAGAGTGGAATCTCAGAACTCAAAGCAGGAGTCTTTGGGGGACATTACAGATTCATACTGCAACAGTGGATGGCAATAGAGACCTCCGCCCCTTCCCTCACCTTCACAGGAAGGCTCATGTCACTTGATTGTTCCTTCCTCCTCTACCTGTCCCTCCTCACCTATGGTTCCCATTTACTCAATGTCAGTTTTGTAACCCTGCTCAAATTTCTGCCTTCTACATATCTCCTCATAATCTTTCTTTGCTGTTCTGAGGTTGGAGCCTAAGGGCTTGAACACGCTAGCAGGAGTTTGATTACTGGGCTGCACCTCAGCCTCAGTACCTTTGTGTTTCACTATAATACGCTTTTTTTTTTTTATTTAAAGAGATGTCTTTAGTTACTCAGCTAAACCAGGGAGTTGTGTCCTGAAGTTGCCCGAGACAAAAGGAGAGGCTAAAATCTGTAATTTTAGGGGGCCCAGAGGGGGATGGCTCTTTAGCTGAAGCATTTGAGGCAAGGGTGGGTCTTCACATCTCTGGGAAGGGGTGGGGAGGGAACTCTCCTAACCTGGGTTTCTCTGAGATAATCAGCCACCAACACTAACCGTGGCTTGATTCAGAGAATAAGGGGGCTCACTCCCCAAAGTCCTCTACAAGGATACTCCTGCAATTCTTTAGCTAAAGTCCAATTTAAGCAACTCGAAAAGTTAAGAAATGAAGCAATGTCCTGGTTCAAATGCTGTACCCTGTAAGTCAAGAAAAAAAAATGAAATCCTGAAAGAGGCAGCTTTTTTACCCACATCAGTGGTGACAGGGTCCCAAGTGATGGGGCCACATACAGGATATTTCTCATTGACCTCTTGAGGTACTTAAGCAACCAATGTCTAAGGTTCCAAACAAATTCTCTTCTCCTTCCATCAATGTGTGCCATGTTGCTATTGTCCCTTCAGTACATACAAGAGACTTGTTACCAGTGTTTCCTCTCTCCTTGACTTTCATGTGATCAAGCATCCACTTTCTTTGTAATTTGTCTCTGAAAAATTGTTAAAACTCTATACATCATCAGCACATCTCAAACAAAAATCTTGGCTGTTGAAACTCTTGTAGCTAAGGAAAGCCAGGTGTTCAGGAAGCTGTAGACAGGTGCTGCGGAGGAGGCAGGAGACACTTGTGTGATTGTGCTCTTGGCAGGTAGCTGTAAGTCTCTCTCTCTCTCTCTCTCTCTCTCTCTCTCTCTCTCTCTCTCTCTCTCTCTCTCTCTTACACATGCTCCAGCTTACACACCTCTCTTACACATGCACACTTGTGTCAACATTCAAGATCAACATCTTACTTCTTAGAGAAACAAGAAGCAAAGCACACTGTGTAGCACGAGGGAATTAAAATCTCTTTACACTCTCCTCCCTTTTCTCCCAGGCTCCTCTCAGAGTCCATCCTGCATCCCTTCCCCTCTCTTCTTTCATTTCTTCTCTCTCATACATATTTTTCTGTGTCACTCTTTTTCCTTCTTAAGTAAGATATCTATCTTTCACTTAGCTCCCTTCTCTTCCTTTCATTCATCATGGACATAGAGGACTCCTTTTTTAGTACACAGTTTTCTCTTCTTTGCTAGGGAGGTTTAAATAAAAGACTTAAACCACAGGGCTTTATATCACACAGCTCAGGAAGTTGGAAGTCTTGAGATCAAGGAGCTGGCAGGTTGGTTTCTTCTGAGGCCACAGGAAAATCTGGTCTAGGCTTCTCTCCAGTTTCTGAAGGGCCATGGCAATATTTACCTTGCTTGGCCTTCATCTACAACACCCAGACATCTCATTATTTTCATGGTCTGTCTCCAGATCTCTCCATTTCTTAGGTTTCTGTATTAGAGTATCACCTTGCCTTACATATGTGAGAATACCCAACTTCCAAATAAGGGTGCACTGTCAGTTATGAGTGATGATTGGTTAAGATGTTTTGTGGGGACTTGGAAGAAAGGGAAATAATTCAATCTTAAGAAGTAGTGAAGTTGGAAAGGGGATTGTAAAGGTTCTGTCTACAACTTCACATTGCTTCCCCCAATGTTCCAGCAAATAACCAATACGCAAGATCGGAAAGTGTAGATTTCTGGAGGTGGCTTGGACAACACTTCAAGAACACAGAAATAGCAATTGGCAGGGACATTGACTTGTCTATTTTAACCACCATGCATGCAGTTCAGCTTTAGCCTGAGTGGACTTTCAGGATAAACACTGAACAGTTAATATAAAGGTTGACTCTACAAGGAAAGATAGCACACTGATAGGAAGTTGTCACAAGAAAGTTACGAAAGTCTATGGTTTTTTTGTTGTTGTTGTTGTTGTTGTTGTTTTGTTTTGCTTTGTTTTTCTTAGCTTGATACAAGCTAGAGTCGTCTGTGAGGAAGGAACACTGATTGAGAAACTCCTCCACCAAATTGTCCTGGAAGCAAGTTTATGGGTTTATTTTCTTGTTTAATAATTTATGTGGGGGTGCCCAGCTCATTGTGGGCAGTGCCACCCCTGGTAGTGGTCTTTGATGGCACAAAAAAGACAGGTTGACCAAGATAGCAAGGTCAAGAATTTAACAACACATCCTCAAGGCCTCTGTTTCAGTTTCTGTCTTCATTTGCGTGCATAGAGTTCCTGCCCTCACTTCTCTTCATGATGCTTGTCATCTGTGAGCTGAAACAAATCCTTTCTTCCTCAGTTGTTTTAGGTCATGGAGTTTATCAAAGCCAACAGAAACCTAAAGAACACATTATCAATAGACCATGTATAAGTACTTACCTGCCTGGGATGAAGAGTAAGATAAGGAAAAGGGAGATTTTGAGGTCATGCTTATAGGCACTGCTGAGGTCAGTTCCCACCCTATTGGTTAAGACAGTGGATCTTTTATTCTCTTATTTAATCCTGAGTGACTGATTGTTCACAGGCTTGCATTTGAATTACAAGCCACTAGTTATGTAGGAGTCTGGTGGGAGGAGAAAGGTGGAGCCGCCACCCCGCCCCACAGAGGCACTAGGTGCTCTTGGATCTTCATATTAGATCCCTAGAGTAGCTAGGTCAAGTTATACCAAATGTGTGACTTAAAGCAACTGGTTCTTCAGAAAATGGAAAAATCTTCCATGCTCGTGGAGTGGCAGGATTAATATAGTTAAAATGGCCATCTTGCCAAAAGCAATATATAGATTCAATGCAATCCCCATCAAAATCCCAACTCAGTTCTTCACAGAGTTAGAAAAAGCAATTCTCAAATTTATCTGGAATAACAAAAAAACCCAGGATAGCTAAAACTATTCTCCACAGTAAAAGAACTTCTGGAGGAATTAGTATCCCAGACCTCAAGCAATACTACAGAGCAATAGTGTTAAAAACTGCATGGTATTGGCACAGTGACAGGCAAGTGGACCATTGGAATAGAATTGAAGACCCAGAAATGAATCCACACACCTATGGTCACTTGATCTTCGGCAAAGGAGCTGAAAACATCCAGTGGAAAAAAGATAGCCTTTTCAACAAATAGTGCTGGTTCAACTGGAGGTCAGCATGTGGGAGAATGTGAATTGATCCATTCTTATCTCCTTGTACTAAGCTCAACTCCAAGTGGATCAAGGACTTCCACATAAAACCACTCACACTGAAACTAATAGAAAAGAAACTGGGGAAAACCCTGGAGGACATAGGCACAGGGGGAAAGTTCCTGAACAGAACACCAATAGCTTATGCTCTAAGATCAAGAATTGACAAATGGGATCTCATAAAATTATGAAGTTTCTGTAAGGCAAAGGACACCATCAAAAGGACAAAATGGCAACCAACAAATTGGGAAAAGATTTTCACCAATCCTACATCCGATAGAGGGCTAATATCCAATATATACAAAGAACTCAAGAAGTTAGACCCCAGGGAACCAAATAACCCTATTAAAAATGGGGTACAGACCTAAACAAAGAATTTTCACCTGAAGAAATTCGGATGGCTGAGAAGCACCTTAAGAAATGCTCAACATCTTTAGCCATTAGGGAAATGCAAATCAAAACAGCCCTGAGATTTCACCTCACAGTCAGAATGGCTAAGGTTAAAAACTCAGGAGACAGCAGGTGTTGGTGAGGATGTGGAGAAAGAGGAGCACTCCTTCATTGCTGGTGGGATTGTAAGATGGAACAACCACTCTGGAAATCAGTCTGGTGGTTCCTAAAAAACTGGACATGACACTTCAGGAGGACCCTGCTATACCTCTCCTGGGCATATACCCAGAGGATTCCCTAGCATGCAATAAGGACACATGCTCCACTATGTTCATAGCAGCCTTATTTATAATAGCCAGAAGCTGGAAAGAACCCAGATATCCCTCAATGGAGGAATGGATACAGAAAATGTGGTATATATACACAATGGAGTACTATTCAGCAATTAAAAAAATGAATTCATGAATTTTTTAGGCAAATGGATGGAACTGGAAAATATCCTAAGCGAGGTAATGCAATCACAAAAGAATACACATGGAATGCAATCATTGATAAGTGGATATTAATTAGCCCTGAAGCTCTGAATACTGAAGATACAAGCATATCATAGCATATCAAATGATTCCCATGAAGAAGGAAGAAGAGGGCCCTAATCCTGGAAAGGCTTGATCCATCATTGTAGGGGAGTACCAGGACAGAGAAAAGGGAGGGGGAAAGATAGGAGAATGGATGGAGAGAAGAGGACTTATGGTACATATGGGGAGGGAGGAACTGGAAAAGAAGAAAGCCCTTGGATTGTAAACAAAGAATATAGAAAATAAAAATATATATTAAAAAAAGCAACTGGTTCTGAAGGTCAGAAGTCTAAAATGGAGGCCTGGATAAGGCCATGGGGGAAATGACTGGCCTCTGCCTCCTCCTAGCTTATGTATGGCCCGACCTATCCTTGGGTTTCTTCAACTTGTAAATATATTACATCTGCCTCCATCATCTTTACCACATGGTCAAACTCCATGTGTGTCTATGGCAGTGTTTTCACTCTTTTTAGAAAGACCCTAAGTTCATTGAGTTAGAGCCCTGACTGATAAATATGATCTCGTCTTAATTTTGGTCTTCAAAGAGCCTGTTTCTGCAGAATGTCACATCCCTGCGCACTGCAGTTAGGACTTCCATGTATCTTTTGTGGGCTACCTAGTAGTCTTATATACTACCTTGTGTGGCGAAGAATCACCCTGCCTTTCCACCAGCTTCTATGCAGCTATAATTGTCTCAGCTCTCAGAGGAGATGTAATGTCTCAGAGAGAGGTTAGATCCTTGACTTTTGAGTTTCAAAACAGGCTCTTGGAGCTCACTGTAAAGATAACAGGCTAAGAGCTGGAGGATTTGTGGCTGATAAGAACTAGATTTTGTTGAGAGACGATAGGATTTGTGTGCTCCTGCTGAAGGCGGAGCACCACTGTGTATGACGTAAGGGTTTCAGGATGGAGTGGACAGATTGTGGCTCAGGGGTGGATTTCCAAGAGCTCACAAGAGGAAATAAGAATTCAAGAAGCAAGGTGCTCAGGAGGGAACCAAGGAGGCAGGCCTCAGACACTGTGGAGTGTCAACCACCCCCATTCTGGTCCCTACCAGAGTTTATACCCATTAGAGACAAGAATCTGGTAGAGAGGTTTGGGGATTCCATGAGACAGGGTAAGGATAGGGCAAGACTCCTCAGATGGGTATAGAGTACCCATGAAGAGGGGAATGGTAAACTGGAGATGATCAGAGGCAGTCTCAGGTCCAGAATCCAGGTGGGACCAGGTTTCCTGAACGTCATAACTGAGCACAGTGGTCATGTGGATCCTCTGGGCCCTGATGGATGTTTTCTTTACTTAACAAAGTGTTACTCAAAGCAGTTTGCTTACTTAGAAAAACATGTAACTTTTAGAAATAAGAACCTGTTTCAATACTTTTTTTAAAAAATTTTTTTATTCGATAAATTTTTTATTTACATTTCAAATGATTTCCCCTTTTCTAGACCCCCACTCCCCGAAAGTCCCATCAGCCCCATTCCCTCCCCCTGTTTTCCCACCCAACCTTTCCCACTTCCCTGTTCTGGTTTTGCCCTATACTGCTTCACTGAGTCTTTCCAGAACAAGGGGCCACTCCTCCCTTCTTCTTGTACCTCATTTGAAGTGTGGATTATGTTTTTGGTATTCCAGTTTTCTAGGTTAATATCCACTTATTAGTGAGTGCATACCATGATTCACCTTTTGAGTCTGGGTTACCTCACTTACTATGATGTTCTCTAGCTCCATCCATTTATTAAGCCAAATAAATAAATAGGTAGATGAGTAGATATATAGATAAATAGATAGACAGATAGAGAAATAGAGACAGACAGATAAATGAGACATACAGCCACACAGAGTTAGTGTTGACTTAGCGTATTAAACATGCTGCTTTCATGGTGAAAAAAGTAGATTTTGGGGAATGTTTAAGCTATAGATGCTGTCATTTATACTTCTGGGGTACAGATTCTTTGTAATTTGGTTCCTCTTTTTCCATCTTCCTCCTCCTCCTTATGGTATATCAGTATCATTCACTTTATGATCTGAACTATCCAAAGAAGCAGGAGACATGATGTAGGATGGGAATGGATGTACATGGTAAACAAACCACAGAAGCATGCACTTCAACATACTCATGAGTCACTGCATTAGAAATTAAATTTGGTTCCCATGGGCATTCGCCCAATCCGAAGTCCTGTGGGAGTGTTTGCCTTATGCTTCTATGTCCAAATATAACAAAATGACCCTGTTCAGCCCAAATGTTGAAGCAGTGCTGGGATGTCTGAGTAGGAGGTTTGTTGGGACATTCTCCATCAGCAGGTGCTACTGAATATGTGTGTGTTAAAATCATAATTGTTCACATTTATCAAGAATTTATTTAGTGCCAGGTACTATTCTAAGTTGTTTAGATGTAGTAACTCATTCTGCGCTTATAAGGGACCGCAAAGGAATTGCAGCCTGTGAGTGTTAATCTCAATTATCAACTTGGAAGAGTAGATCTAGAAATCACACTGGAGATGGGTCTCTGTATGTGCATGTGAAAAGGTCTGCCGACTGTGGGTGGCACCATTCTCTGGGCTGGTATCCTGAACTCTATTAAAAGGGTAAAGGGGGCTCAGCAGAAATGCTCATTTCTTTGCTTCTTGTCTGTGGATGCAACACAACCAGCTGCTTTAGTCTCCTATAGTATGCATTCCCCTCCCTGATTAACTGGATTCTAAAACTGTGAGACAAAAATAAGCCCTTTCTCCTTTAAGTTGCAGAAACAGAAAAAGGATCAAGAACACAGTCATTTCCTGTGCTTTATGGATGAAAACATTTGAAATGTGAGAGGTGCTCACCCAAGATCATGTGCTTATCCATACTTCAGACTGTCTGGATCCAGTCTATAGATCCTCTGTTCTCAACATACTGTGTAAATTTCCCAAAGGGCTGGTGCATACCTTGAAGTCAATACAAGAGCCTTTGGGATGATCAGAGAGGAGCAAAGAATCTCTGTTTGGGCTGCTTCATTAAGTCTATAGACAGAAAACCACTAGTGCAGTATACAAGAGAGCTTCAGGGTGCTTTCCATACAGAGTAGGTAGCAGAGAGGGGCTCCTGAATCCCCATCCCTCTCTGAGGAACTAAGTTCCTGGGGAGAGGCATTTTCTTCAGTGGTGTCCGTAGCCTCTGGTGAGTTGCTCAGTGTTCATGAAAATACTCCTTCATTTGTGAGCCTGTAAATAGCCCTAATCCTAAATTCATTAGGTCATACCTAATGCTGGGAAGTCAATGGGGTGTCTTAGTTAGGGTTTTACTGCTGTGAACAGACACCATGATCAAGGAAAGTATAAATAACAACATTTAATTGGGGCTAACTTACAGGTTCAGAGGTTCAGTCCATTGTCATCAAGGCAGAAGCATGGCAACATCCAGGCAAGCGTGGTACAGGGGGAGCTGAGGGTTCTACATCTTTATTCAAAGGAAACCAGGAACAGACTGGGCATCCTTGGCATCTAGGAAGAAGATCTTCAAACCCACCCCCACAGTGACAAATTTCCTCTAACAAGGCCACACCTTCTAATAATGCCACTCTGTAGGATGAGCATATGCAAACAAACCTTCACAGGGGTCAAGAGAGAGTGATGAGGTGGATAGGGTCAAAACACATCAGACACATGCATGAAAATGATACAGTGAAACTCACATATAAGATGTATGACTAGTACATATTAATTAAATCAAATCATTGAAGAGCTATGATGACAAAAAGAGAAAGAAGACCATGTTCTCATGTTTATTATTTTGGGACAAAAACTAGCTCTCTTCAGCCCTGTATGGGATGTCTTTCCCCGCATCTCCCTCCTTTTGGAAATGCTGTTCTCAGCCACTCAGCTCTCACCAACAAGCCCTTGCTCCAGGTGTCAGAAGCAGTGGACTCTGCTTAGCAGGGAGCTGGGAGCACAGACCAGTAACAAAGACAAACACCACAAAGGAGAGCCTTAAGGGGAAGTCAGACTCAAGTTTCTGGAAATGCCTTAAAGGTTCTGCAGGTGTGCCAGCCTATAAATACTGTGATCTGTCTTTCAAAGCCCTTTTCTGTTCGTCCAAGTGTGAATCTTCATTAGGTTGTAAGCCCCAAATGGATTTTTGTCATCAAAGACAGTGCTAAAAACAGATGCTTCCTGGCTGATTCCAGCCCCGCCAAAGAAATCAAATGACTGCCCTTCCTTGGTTTCAAAGCTGTTTCTGGCTCACTTTCCCTCAAACCCATCCATAGATATAAAAGACCCTTCGTGGAGTGTCTGATTTGACAGCACAGGACAGTTCCCCTTCTGTATGAGGGGAGATCTGAACCCAGGACAATGCTTCCACCTGACTGTTGGGTTGTAGATTCAAGGGGCTTCTCTAGTGTTTTCCCTGGCACTGTGGGTAGCTGTGGACCAATCTACCAAGTCCTTTTTACAAAAACTCAGCTGAGATTTTTTTTCAAGAGGAGATGACTCCACACCTTCTTTATACGTAGTAAAGATTTATTTGCATCTGGGAATCTCAGACATCTCTCTGAATAAATCACACCTGGGGAAAAGAAGAAATGAGATATTGACCTTTGCATGGCTACCTACACTTTCTTACTCATCTATTTCACTACTTATTTACTTCTTGTCAATATTTATTGAACATATGATATATTATGGGTACTAGGTTGGTTGCAAAGGTAGAACACAATGAAGGATTTGCTTGAATCTAGAAATTCTCCAGATATACACCATGAGGTATGTATTACTAATGTGGTACCAGGAAAAACCAGAAAGCTGGAGGGTGAGATGGGTTAGAAAGGCTTTCAGTAACAACACACTGTCTGAAAAATGTATGGCTTCAGTTGGCTCCTGAAAGGAGTCCTGGATTTCCTTCTACCTTGAGGCAAAGGGAATGGGTTTCTAAGTTTGTTCCTGTACCTGTCAGTTATTGGTTATGATCTTCCCAGGGATATGCCAACTCCTAGGCATTTTGGGAATGTATATATAAGGACATGCAATCCACCAGAGGAAGCTGTAGGTGGGAAACCACAGGGAAAAAAATGCTCAGAAGTCAGGAGAAGCAAGATGAGGCTTGAGGATCTAGGTACTAAAACATGGGGGATGATGGGAAATTGATGGCTAATGTTGGTTGTCAACTTGACTACATATGGAATCAACTAAAACCCAAGGGGTTTTCTTGATGAGATCATTTGAGATAGGAAGATCTATCTTCAATTTGGGTCACACCTTCTGGTGGCAGCCCACATTAAAAAAACGAAGCTCTTTGCCTGTTTGCCCTCACACTTGCTGGGAAGTTCATCTATCCTGTTGCTGAGGCATCCCTTCATTGCTACTTTTTCAGGATTCCAGGATAGACTGAGCACCAGCCACTCTCTAGAAATCCTCTAGCACTAGACTGGGGCCTCCTAGACATCCTACCTCATGATATGGACAACTACTGGATTCATGGCCTTTCTGTTAGGAGATAGCCATTGTTGGACTAGCCAGACCACATCCTGTAAGATAGTCTAATAAATTAAATCCCCTTTATGTTATGCATATAACATATTATATTATAGTGTATATAATGCTATATAGTATATATTATATAACATATGATATTTTATATATAATTATATATCATAATGTATATTATATATATTTTCTATATAAATTATTTGACCTATAATATACAAAGTGTTCAGAGTAAGAAAGCAAACATTAGTGCTGGTCATTGGGAAATAATGAATGTGAGCGAGTGTCTGAGGTACAGAAAGAGGTTTCAGTAGACTAAACAAGACTGGAGAATAATAATTGAAAAATATTAAGTAATACTAGGGTACTCAGTTCTACTAATAGTTCTCTCGGTCTCCAGAAATCAGTCTAGCTTTGGAATTGAGGAGAAGATTCTGACTTGAAGTTGCTTTGACCTAGGCAGGAAGTTCTGCAAGAATCTGTCTAAGGAAGGACATGAGACACAGCAGTTCTGAGAAGTGTGGTAGGACAGGAGACATGGGGAGAGAATGTGGTGACAAAACAGAGTTCTAATGAAGCCTCTGCTGCAATGGACAGAGGATGACAGAGTAGCAGGTGAGCCCAGGCTGCATAGGTGGAAGGGAGCTTAGCCAGAAGGCCAAGTGGAAACATCCAGAAGGTAACTGTGCTTGGATTGAGATCAGGGGAGAAGCTCAGACCTGTGATGTACATTTACAATGATAGAACATAAATGGCAATAGAAGAGCCATATTGAAATTGTCCAAGAAGTGGTATCTGGATGGGGAACAGACTCTAAGAACATAGAGCTTGTAGGAGCTTTGGAGAATGAGACCCTGGCAATAAAAGTAAAGAAGAATTAGTCCAAAGAGGAGGAATTGGAACCCAGGAGGATGATTATGACTTTACTACTGCAGGGTGGGGGGTCCATGATGATAGTTGTAAAAGGGGTACCATGAGGCAAGGGTGATGTCCACAAGGTGAAGGGAAAGATTTTCTTTCTCTTGATGTGTGAGACCTTACATATTGGAAGAAGTGAGAGTCGGGGAATGTAAGGATCCAGAGATCTGGGAGCTGTTGCCATTTGGGCTCTGACAGAGACTAGCTGTAGGCATTGGGAGAAAGCACATGCAGAAAGAAGGAGTGAGAATTTAGAAACTGTCTCGAAAGGTAAGCCTTATCGGGTTAGAACCAGTTTGGCTTCAGTCATTCTGGTTTTATAGGAGCCTTGGTCTTCTACTTCACATTCTCAATATGGGGAAGGGAGATTTCCTATTGACCGGGGCAGTGGACTGAGGGAGTGACTGGGACCTCAACATTCTGGTCAGACTATGTACCTTTTTACCATGCCAGTAACTACTTCAATCACTTCTATGATCAAATACAGGGCCAGAAAAAACTGCTATGAACAATGTTTAAGTAGAGCCCAGTCTAAAGAACAGACTTTATTTTCAAGGGCCTGGGGAAAGCTGATCTTTTCAGTGCCAGCATGTGAGATTTCATGCAACCCATAGTAAAGACTCCAGAGCCTTTATCTTGCAAGCCACAAAGCTGTTGTTTCTTCTCCCCATCCTCTCCCCAATAAAGAACAAACACAGAAGTTGGGTTTGGTGGCTCACATCTATAACCTGAGTATTCCAGAGGCTGAAGCAGAATGATTGCTCAAAGTCTGAGGTGAGCCTGGTCTACACTGTCTCAATAGTGTACCAACAGGTAAACACAACAAGAAGCTGAGTTTACAAGTTTATTAAAAAGATTAAAATCTGTTTTCTACACCAGGCTCATGAACATTTAGACCACCATTTTACATCCCACAATTCTCCTGTGCCCCATCTTCATTTCACAATGAACCTTGAAAGCATTTACCCACATGTACTGCTGCTTGTGTGGAGTAAAAAGAACAAAACAAAACAAAGCAAAACAGAACAAAACCAGAACAAATGAGAAGTAGCACTGGCCCTGTGATGACTTTCACACATCTGCCCTGGGAGATAGATACTAAGAAGATTCATCTCCCCGGGGAAGTCATCAGAATTTGAAGATCTTGTCCATATGGACACCTGTGTATGTGTGTCTGTAACAATTGTCTTTGCTTGAGATCCTAGGATGAGCTTTTGGAGGAGCTAGTACTGGTGTCAAACCTGGGTATCCAGAAGTATACAGGGTGTCTTTTACTATGATATAGTGTACCTTAAATCTCAAAATCTCCATGCAACTGTTGTGTTCTGAAGAGGGAGCATGAGAGGCAGGTGAGAAGATAAAATCTCCCGAGGAAGTTCTCTGATGAGCATGGGCAGTTAGTGACACAGTAGTGGTGAAGTTTCTTACTCTAATGCTCTGAGAAACCTCGACAGAAGCACTGTCATGATTCTCAGGTCACAGCACAGCTCTGGGTCTTCTCACTGAGAATATCAGCACCTTGGCGTTGAGGGTCAGCCTTTGTCACACATGAGACATGACATGCTATAATTCAAGACTCATAGGACAGCCTCACAGAGAACCAACTGGAGAGGTTAGTTCCAGGGGAAAGGGATGGTGTCATATCCCATGGCCAGTCAGAATTGCCACAGTGCTGGCCTGACACACTGACATCTCAGCATGGAGGTCAGTTGGAGGGCTGGAGTGGTGGAAGGCATGCATGTTTGCTTTCTTGGATTGAGTTTGTCGGTGGCTGTACGAACAGTGCCTTCTCAAGGCAAGGTCCAGCTTCATTCTGCCTGGCATTGAATCCTGGGTCACAACATAGGGCCATTGTTATTCCACCTGAAGAGAGGAACTTCAGAAGACATGTTTAATTCCATGTTTAGGAATGAGTCCCTTTATAGAGGTCATCAGTAGGGGACCCTCAGTATAATTAAACCCTGGAAGTACAACCCTGTTTTTTCACATACTGTGCTTAGAGGCTCTGTTTGTTTTAATGCTCTGGGTGCCAGACTGATCCAGGCCCTGTTGTGCCCAGTGACCCTTCAAAGCACTTCCCAGCCACTGATACACACATAATTGTATGCTCCGTACACTGTTTTCCTCCATGAAAGGACTGTCTCCTTGAGACAGAATCCTATCCTCTCAAGGGACACAGAGAGAGTTAGGACTGATAAACACATCTTTCTTCTTGTACTTTGTTTGAAGTCTCCAGGACACAAAGGCTCACAGGCTTTGTTTGGGGAGATGAAGCAAGCACCCTGCCAGGTGCTCAAGGTCACTTTCCCCAAGTTTTAGAATTTGCTTTGACTGGAAGTTAGAGTTTGAGAAGAGATAGTGAACACAAGAACAACAATAAAAAAATAAATAAAACCTGACCAACATTTTCCCCAAAGTCAAAACGCTTATGGGTAGCTCCCTTGCAGGTCTGAGTTGCATCTCATCTCTACAGAGTGCATGAAGGGAGCTGGGACTGCAGTGTGCCAAGCAGTCTGTGTGAGGCTTTGCAGGCAGAGAGCTCGTGTCATAGCCGAGACTCTCTGTACTTAGGGGGCTTACTACACTCTTTTCTGGAAACTGAGGACACATGCAATTAAGACAAATTTCTCTCCTGATGGAGCGAACATGCTTAGGTAGGAGAAACAATTACAACATTATAGGTAATGGATTGCACAGTGAGTCAGAAGATAACAATTAGCATGTGTAAAGAGCCAATGTAGAATACTGGGTCAATGTGGTGTGATACAGGGCCACCAAGGGTCCAATGGAGAAGGTAAAATGGGACTGAATTTGGAAGGAAGGGACTGATCACTGACCTCCTGGATCTCAGGGATCAGTGATGGTGTGAACTCAGACTTTCTCTGTCTACTGTCTGGGCAGTTCCAAGTCTGAATGGGACCTCTGGGTATCCTGCCAGGGCTTTGTCTCAGAGGGAGAAGTTGTTTTCATTATTTACAAGAAAACCCATCTTCAGTCAGGTGGTGATGGTACACACCTTTAATCCCAGCACTTAGCAGGCAGATTTCTGAGTTCAAGGCCAGCCTGGTCTATAGAGTGAATTCCAGGACAGCCAGGGCTACATAGAGAAACTCTGTCTCAAAAACAAACAAACAAATGAACAAACAAACCAAACAAAGAAAACCCACCTTCACTAATCAAGGATACACTGACTCTGTCTTTCAAGGTTACTTTCTATGCAAACTTTGTTGAACAATAAGTTTTACCCAAAGCCCATACAGGAAAGACATTTCTGACTGTTAAGTGCCTATTGGACAGGGTACTAAGGATTGTTTCCTCAGATCCTGCTTGATGACCCTGGGATGATCATATTAGCTGAGATACACCTTGTCTTCAGATAGTAGGGTCCTATAGCTATAGCAACCATCTGATCCTGAAGTGGTCCTGTCTTACAAGGGTTTGGCCATCTCATGGTTTCTCCTTCAGCATTTTGACAAACATAGTCTTTTGTAATCCTTTTTGGCTTAAGCTCTTGTTAAATGTTGCATCTACTTGATTTATGAGAAAAACAGGGAAAACCTTTCCTTTCCATTTCATTTCACCCGTGCTTTGATGGCCATTTTGGATGAGTAATCAAGAAGAGGAGCTATGTGGTCACCGGGCCCTGAGCTAAATTAGCGTGTTTATTTAAGAGCCGTTTGGGTCATATTCTTTAGAAAGTTAAACTAAGATTTCCAAGATTAGACCCACTGTTAAATTCCTTTAGACCTTTCTTAAAGCTGGACTATGATGAACTAGTGCTTGACTTCTCAATCCCAGAATGCTGTTCTGATTGTTTTAAAATGGAATCCAGCTGTTCCTATATCATGGCATCAGGTCAGAAACCTCAATTGAGAAATTGTTTTCTTGTTTTAAGAGCCTCTAGGCAATGGTGTTCTCCTGTGTCTTACGACAGTACAGGAGTCTCTGTCACAGAGGGGATGGCCTCAGAACTTGGTGGCCTAGCTTGCGACCAGCATCATGCTATTTCACTGTTCAGATCTTTCATCCTCTTTTCTTAGCCTTGTGGACATGAGTATAAGAACAGCATCAGGTAGACATGCATACTAAACAGAAGCCCCAGGATCTGGAGATTGCAGAAATATAGAACTCCATATGGTTCACAAGTACCTCTACTTGCTTATGTTAGAGAGGGGCTATTTGGATGGATTAAAGAAAACCCAGTCCACTGAACCACTTAACTCTTCCCCATTTACCCAAAAACTATTAGGCAGCAACTAAAGAACTGATCCAAGTTGATCTTTCTAAGAGAAGATTATGTTGGTCTGAGAGCTAGAGTCATCCCTGGGACAAACTCTTTAGAAAATGAAAATAAAACTTTCCAGTATGGAACTACACTTAAGTTCACACAGGCCTGTGTGAGGACATAGATAATCCATTGACCTCCCCCAAACAAACCAGAAGAGAGACAGGAGGGTACAGAGGAAAACTCACTGTTATTGCTGTAATAATGATCTTTTAATTCACAGCTCTACATCCCTTTGTAGACAGTAGTGGCAGACCCTACTTGAGGCGCAGGGGTTGGGGGTGGGTCAATACAGTGCTCGAATGTGGAATTCACTTTAATGAGTGTTTTTTAAGGCAGGAACCTTGCAAGCAATCCATTGTAGAGGCAAACACATCAAATCTTTTATTTTTGTACATCTTGGGAGGAAAAAAAACTTAAAAAGAATAAACTTCCAAGTATGGGAACGCTACAACTTTCAGACCCATGAATGCTACGGTCTTTCTTTCTCTAGAAAGTCATGTCTTGATTCTTCTGCATCCATGAGGATGCCGAGAATAAATTGTGCTCTGAAACCATGGCAAGCAGCACACACCGACCGCACTGTCACATAACCCTAAAGTCAGAGCCGTTGCCTGGCTGTGACAGAGTCTTGTACCTGCTCTGCCTGTGCTCTGTATGTTTGAAGCTCAGGAGGCATAGAGTTTGTCTGGAAGATAGATGGAAGGAAGGATGGAAGGATGAAGGAGAGAGGCAGGAAGGGAGAGTGGAGTGTTGTAATTGAGTTCTAGATAGTAATGACTGCACCAGGGTTTTTGCTGGTGGACTTCATAGGAGACACATAGTGAAGGTGTGAAGAGGTACTTGTGTGTGTTGTTACTCAGACGTGGTGAGCTATGGAGGTGGGCTCAGTTTTTTCCAGTCAGTGCCAAAACTAAAGTAACAGGCCTGATTCTCCTTCCCTCTTAGAGAAGGTATCTGGAATGGGGTTTTGCTGCCTTAGAGGATGGCAGGTAATTTCTAAGGCACACTGTGGAAGAGCCAAAGGATGTAGGACATGGTACCTCCTGTTTGTGAGTAGGTACTATGCTTGAGTGAGCCCCATGACAATGCATTTAGACACAGAGAAAGGAAAATAAATATGTGGAATTTGTGGGAACAGCCTTGTGTATGGACTGATTTTTCTCTGAGTGCCAAGGAGAGTATCAGAAGTAACACATCTGAAGATGGTCTGCAGTGAATCTGTCAGTCACAATGGAGACGGGGCAGGGCAGGGAGGTAGGACACAGCATCATTTTCTTTCTCATACAAGTCAGGGCTAAAGCAACTTCAGGGTTGAGCAAGCATCTCCTGCAAAGAGACAGAGAATACTGGCTTTGTGTGACACATTGTCACTCAACTTGACATCACAGCATGAAAGCAGCCACAGATAATGCAAATGGAGCGTAGGGCCTTTGGACTTCTTCCCATAAAACTTTATTGACAAAGAGCAGTGTGCTGGATTTGGAAATGGTCTGCTGACCCTACTGAGTTAGAGAGCAGGTCCTGCAACTGACAAGGACCTGAGTCCTATGAGGGGCTTAGAATTCTGGACAGAGACCAGGCTGCCTTTGGTGTGGCTTCCATCCATGGAGTTGATGTTGTATCTTCTTGTCTCTTCCCAGCGACACCTGAGCTGTTCAGAACTTAGCATCTTTTTCCTAGATTGGGCACTGGGTCCAGCCATTTTGTTCACAAATACCAGTATGAGCAGGAAGGAGGCCTGAACAATGGATTGGAGTTATCAGTAGACATGCAAATAAAGGCAGACCACCTTTTCTCTTTTATTTTGCTTAGACAAAATGCAAAGAGTGTCTCATCAAATTAAAAAATAAATAAAAAGAAAACCAAATGGGTTCCCCTCCCACCCCCTCACTGACAGCACTCATCCTAATTAACAACAGAAATTCAAACGGAGGGCCTGGTTCCTAGTGGGAAGGAAAGGTGCGAGGTGACGGAAGCTGTCCCCTGACCCCATATCAACGTCCCTCTTCGATTCACAAATAGGCTAGTTCCCCCCATTTCCTTTTTTGACTCTTGTGTGCTAGAACTTCTTCTGTTCAGAAGGTTTAATGAGTCCCCATGCATTTTGTAGAAAATCAGTAAAAATGCTATAGCCTGTGAAAATCATAAAACTGGACTTCTTTCCCCAAAACTCAGATGCCCAGGCAGATGGAGCCCACACTCAGACGGAAAAAAAGCAGAGTAGTCTTTGCGCTGTCTGTGGTTTCAGTATTTTCTTTCTTTCTTTCTTTCTTTCTTTCTTTCTTTCTTTCTTTCTTTCTTTCTTTCTTTCTTTCTTTCTTTCTTTCTTTTTTTTAATATATTTTGGCAATTTTCTTTAATTATAAATATTGGAATTCCGTAAAAAAAAGGTAGCTTTGATTGGCTCGTTTAAATTGTATTTACAACCACTGTCCAGCCGGCGCCATGTGTTATACCAAGGTGTAAGATTTTGCGTAGGGATTGTTTCCTTTCAAATGGCCCCGGGAGTCCAGCAGTGACTCTTGGGAGCTGCTCATTTTAGCTGCCTGTCCCAGCTCTGCACCCTCTCGCTGAGGTAAGGTGGCCACGGCCCCTTGTTGCCACGACTGCTGTCCTTCTCTTGTGGAAGAGGTGGAGGAGGAGGCCTCCATAGGGGTGGGCTCAAGGACCGTGGGGCGCTTCAGGGTCCGACTTTTCTGGGGTTCCAAGCACGCTTGTCCTAAACTCAGGTCCCTGCTGGTGCCTGGTGCGCCCCGGTTTAACAAGAAGTCCATTCGTAGGTATGGAGGCAGGTGTATGAGGTCACCTGGAGACAAACACAGAGAGTTAGATGGTTTCTCCAGTTGCTTACCTGGGTAGAACACCTTGGAGACCAACAGTGGAAACTTTAGAGAAAGAGTTCCTGCTGTACTGGGACATTCCTTAAGATACCTCATTAGAGGGAACTTCAGAGAAACACCTGCAATGGTCTTCCGGCTTCTTTCCCATAGTCCACAGGACACTAGTTCTGCATTAGGAGAGCCCGAGACATGAAGCTAACAAGGTCTGGACACCCTTACCAGAAGATCAACGTATACCAGAGGCAATAAGTCTGCTGGATATGAACTGTGAGACCAACCCCTCATGTGACTGAAAGTATGGGTTGCCAGGGGTTGGAGGGCAGAGCCCCAAAGATGCAGAAGAAAAGGACTCCTGGCTCTACTCTTGACCATCTGTGGAGCCGTGTGACCTTAGGCAGCTGTGGATAATAGATGGAGGTGAAAACCACCCAGCACCCAGCCTTCTCCTCAAGGCTTCTCCCGACTCTGCCCTTCATCCCCTCTGTCTTGGCCATGCTGCGGAGGAGATCAGAACAGCTTAGACCACACCTTCCTTTCTCCTTCAAGAGAACTGGCTTTAGGGAAAGGGGGTACTTGATGCTAGCCTCCAACACCCCCACTTGTGGAGGCTTCCTTCCTTCTGGGATTCTCCTATTGTTAACAGACAAGGCCACCCTGGTGGCTTTCTCCTCACAGTCCCTTACTTTTCCATGATGTCTTGTCACCAGGCTACAGTTTTCTGTGGTAAACACTGAAGTCTCTGCTTCTCTCTACTTTATTCTGCTCTTCTAGGTCTGTATCATGATCCCTGCACCCTCCCTTCCTTCTCCTAATCTCCCTTAATTTCCCAGGAAACCCCTTGTGTTTCCTCTAACTTGCCATCCACTTCCTTTTAACTCTGAACTATCTGATGTGACATCTGCAGCTTTCAAGGACAGAAGCCTTCATCCTGGAGGTCACCCTGCCTCCAGTTGTCATTGCTTCAACCCTGGCGAGGCTTGATGCCATTAGCACTCTTCTGCCTCAGCTCTGTGGTCTCTCTCCCAGCTGCCTCTGTGCCTCTGGCTGCCACTCTTCACTCCTCTCCTCTACTGCATCCCATCCGCCTCACACCATGGAACTCTCCTCAGCCTCCTTTGGGGGGTCCAGGTGCTTGTGCCATCACTTATCACTATTTCCCTTTACTGTGATCTCCTGAGTCCTAGGCATGGACTTCGGAAGCTTTGTGTATATAGATACCCACCCCGAATGTAAGATGCTGCAGTTTGCAAATCCAGGCCAGAAAGACCAGTCCTCATGGCCTCTCAGACCCTAAATACCCCATTCTCCTGTATGGCTAACATTGCTTAACGTCGTCAGCATTTTTTTTAGACATCAAAACCTGTTTTTGTTTGTTTGTTTGTCTGATACTTTCCTCTCCTGGTTACTCTGTTTTAATGGTATCTTTTGAATTGTTTTTGTCTACATCTCCACAACCTTGAGTAGAGTTATTAGTCTATCCCACCACCCCCTGCAAATGGCATACTGGGGTGAGCCTCTGAAGGCAGCCATGAGCTGTGACTTGAGCTGGACTCAGCCTGGCATTTAGTTCTCTGCTATCCTGGAAGATGCACTAATCACTCTCTTTAAGTGTGAAGCTACGCTGTGGAAGGGGAAGGGTGAGTCCAGTGTGACTCCCTCCAGGTTCTAAGCTCAGAAGAGAGGGCGGATGGTAGACTGCACTGTGATGTGTATGCTTTCATACATTGGAGACTTGGGCCTCAGGTCTAGTGGAGGGCCTTTGGATAATTGGGGAGGGACCTTGGAAGAGATATAGGTCTCAGCCTCTAACTGGCTTCCTGTGGTAAGAGGGTGACTTTCTTGTCACATTTCCACCATTTGCCCTGGGCCAGCATTATGGTTTTTGTAGGTTAGGCCTTCAACATAGAGTTAAAACAACTCATTTTCTTCATAAATTTAACCTACCTTTGGTATTTTGTTGTATAAACAGAATCAAACAAAAACAAACCTCTGATCATGAAATGCTGTGTTGGGGAAGGATGGCAGGCTAGAGGATGGGCAGACATGCTGAATCTGGAGGGATTGGGCTTCTCCCAAGACATCCCTAGCACAGCTCAGCTTCTCTACCTTTCTGACTAAAAGGGCTGAAAGTTCCTGCTTATTTTGCTTCAAAATATTCCTGGGGCTCCCCAACTTCCTGTAAGTTCAAGGTCCCCATCTAGGTTGTCTACAGCAAGGGTAAACGTGGCACCCCAGAAACTTCTCTGCTTTCTCCTCTGAACAGTCAGCAGGATGTCAGGCACCATAATCTATGGCATAAGGCTTCTAGGGAGAAGTAAACCTAAGCACTGAAAAGCACCTTAGAGGACCATTTCCTCTCCTTAAAATAACACCAGTCTCCTTCCGATTTCCCCAGAATGTGAGGAAGAGTGACCCTATTCTTTGGAAATTTGCCAAATGATTCCTTTGTGTGTCACACTGGCGTGGTGGTGGTGGTACGACGATTACACTCCCTGACTGGCTTCCTCAGGCTGTCTTTGCCCTCTTAAAGACTGAAAAGACTGATGAGGAATTACACGTCTTCATTGAGAGCCACCATGTGTCAGTCACCCGGATGTCCTGGCCAAGCTCTCTGAGATTGGCTTGTGAAATTCGACACACTCTAGTTCAGTGCTGACTTCACACATAAGACCGAGTCCTGTGGGAGCCAAGTCACAAACACTCAGTAAAGTGGCTATGACCCTCTGGTGGAGTGAAGTGACACAGTTTACTATCCTTCTGAACAGGGTTTTGGGTACTTGCTTCATACAGAGGAGACATGTGCAGAGGCTAATGTGAAAAGGACAGGATTTGCTCCTGAAAAAAATATAAGAATTTAACTTTACCAGAGTTAAACAAAGAATTCTCACCTGAAGAACTTCGGATGGCGGAGAAGCATCTTAAAAAATGCTCAACTTCATTAGTCATTAGGGAAATGCAAATCAAAACAACTCTGAGATTTCACCTTACACCAGTCAGAATGGCTAAGATTAAAAATTCAGGGGACAGCAGGTGTTGGAGAGGGTGTGGAGAAAGAGGAACATTCCTCCACTGCTGGTGGGGTTGCAAATTGGTACAACCACTCTGGAAAGCAGTCTGGTGGTTCCTCCGAAAACTGGGCACCTCTCTTCCAGAAGATCCTGCTATACCACTCCTGGGCATATACCCAGAGGATTCCCCACCATGTAATAAGGATACATGCTCTACTATGTTCATAGCAGCCCTATTTATAATTGCCAGATGCTGGAAAGAACCCAGGTATCCCTCAACAGAAGAGTGGATGCAAAAAATGTGGTATATCTACACAATGGAGTACTATTCAGCCATTAGAAACAATGAATTCATGAAATTCTTAGGCAAATGGATGGAGCTAGAAAACATCATACTAAGTGAGGTAACCCAGACTCAAAAGGTGACTCATGGTATGCACTCACTAATAAGTGGATATTAACCTAGAAAACTGGGATACCCCAAACATAATCCATACATCAAATGAGGTACAAGAAGAAAGGAGGAGTGGCCCCTTGTTCTGGAAAGACTCAGTGAAGCAGTATAGGGTAAAACCAGAACGGGGAAGTGGGAAGGGGTGGGTGGGAGGACAGGGGGGGAGAAGGGGGCTTATGGGACTTTCAGGGAGTGGGGGGCTTGAAAAGGGGAAATCATTTGAAATGTAAATAAAAAATATATCGAATAAAAAAATTATAAAAAAAATGAAACCTTATGGTCTTAAATTTTCTTCCTTATAGTAATGGATCTATTCTTCAGCTTCCTCAATCAAAGCTGAAGAATAGCTTTGTTCCTACTAAAACCATTAACAGATATGCCATTTAGAAATGAGACAGATGACTAGGAAGATGGTCCAGTGGAAAAATGTGTTAACGCCCTAACCACAAAGACTGGGGTTTTGATCTCTAGAATCCAGATCATTCATTGTTGGGTGGGCATGACTGTTTGCCTGTAATTCCAGATTACAGATAGAGACAGGCTCTCTGGAGCAAGCTGGATGGCAGCACTAAGGCATACTGGCAAGCTCTGGGGTCAAGTGAGCCATCCTGCCTTAAGGAATAGGGAGGAGAGTGAAGTACACCATGCACACATGCACAAACCACGCATACCTATGCATGCATATAAGTAGGATGGAAAATCATTTTTAATGTGAGGGATGCTTGCTCTATTGATTGATCTATGCATGCTACTGGACCAATTTTGAAATGTGTGAAATCTTATATATCTAGTTCTCTAAAAGTGAATGTTTATTCCAATGGGCAAATTATACTGATTTACTCTTTTATTCAACTGTATGATTATTTTTACCCTAGTGTCCCCAGTGTTTATTCGGGGTTGTTTAAAGGGCCAGGTTAAGATGCTCTGTGACTGCTTCTGAGATCTGACTCCCTCTTGCATGCTTAGGATATTTCTAATGTGCTACAACATACTTGGGCCTTGATCTTCACCCATTCACTCTGCACCCTGGACAGTCATGAACTTTAAAAAGCTTGTAGCATCTCAGTCCCAAGCGGATTCCAGATTGCTCTAATTTGGGGATTGGGCAGATTGAGACAAACATGTTTGAAATGAGATCACCATGCCCCGTGCTGGCAAGATGGCTAAGCAGAGAAAAGCACTTGCCACATTGCCTGGAGGCCTGAATATGATTCCCAGGACCCAGATGGCAGAAGGAAAGAAAGTATTTCCACAAGTAGTTGTGTGACTTCCACACATGCACACTTATGTTCATATAATGAGTATGTAAATAAATAGTTTAAAAACATGCTACCTAAGATTTCTGCCTGCAGCATCAGAGTTCTCTCTTTTGGTATAGTGACCAAAAAGGTTTTTTTGATAGGTTTGTAAAGCACAGATCTTTCATGATGAAACTGGAAAGATCTTCAGAGCTAGGTCTCTTTGCAGGTCAGCAAAGCAGCTCTGATCATCGAATATCTCTTAAGGAACAGGAGTTAACAGGTAAAGCTATATAGAGTTAGGCAGTTGCTCTCATTGGCTTTTTTTTTTTTTTTCAAACGTGGACTGTTCTCTAATCAGTGGTCAGAGCGGCTCTTTCAGCTGAGTGAGTGCATCAAACGGACATGCTTAATAATGCATGTGCTTATGGGGAAGGAAGCGCCGGGGGAAGGCAACACTGAGCTGTGTTTATGGTCAGCATTTCATGTCGATTGAAATCTAAGCCCACATACTAGTTAAATACGGATGGGAAGATGGGATTGTCTGGAAGTCTTTTTAGATCCTACATTCCTCAGATGCCTATACATATCAAAGTCTCCACTAAGATGTTTGCTCTTGGAAGAGAAGAATTCAGGGTAGGAGATGACTACTGGACACTGGCATACTTGCCTGTCCTGCCTCCCTACCTGTCTGTATCATATGGGAGGCATTCATTCTTGACTCCAATGGCTGTTAAGTGCATTCTGGAGGTTGGAAGGACAGTCCAAGCATCACTGGTATAGATCTGGGCTAGGTTCTGGGAATACATGTATGCACTATGGCGGTCTATGGCAAGGCCTCCATTAAGTAGTTCACATGCAAGTTTCATCACAGAACAGCAGTTTAGAGGTAGAGGTCTATCAGAAGAACAAGAGAGCCAATTAGTGGTCCCTGTGGACACAAGCCCAGGACTCTGAGTGTGGCTTCACCCAGAGAAGTGGCCTTTGCAGATGGGATGAAGTTAGGTGACCTGAGAAATGATCATTTGGATTTAATATGGGCTTTAAATCCGGTGACCCGTGTCTCGGAGAGCCAGGCAGAGGAATGTGGGTGGTGCAGAGACACAGCGGGAGAGCCATGAGGGGATGGAAGCCGAGCCAGAGAGGTGCGGCCGTGAGCCCAGGGGTAACCTGGAGTCAGCAGAGCTGGGGTTGGCCATGAATGTGCTCTTACCTAGAGCCCTCAGAGGGACATGTGTCAGCTGGTGTCTTGACTTTGAACTTCTGGTCTCTAGAACTGCGAGAGAATAAATCTGTTTTAAGCTCCCAAGTTTGTGGTGACTTGTCACAGCAAGCCCGGGAAACTGATACCGATTCTTATTGTCTGTGATGGGCTTAGGTCTCCCCATCAGCAGACACACCCCCTCCTTTCCCATTGGTCATATCAGCCTCCACCAGCCTAGGGAAGAGAAAAGGTTGAAGAAGCTACAGAAAGTTCTTGATAATGTTGGGAGCCTGGAGAAGCCCAGCTGACGCTGGCGCTGGTGCCATCTGCCATCCCTCCTTCCTTCTCTGCCAAACCGGAGCCACGGCCCCTTGTCTGCTCTCTTACCCTTCAGAAGCAGACCCTGTTGATCTGGCCCCAGAGGCAACCCAGATCCTGGCAGGGAGGGCTCACTGGATCTGGCTTCCTGCAGCTCCTCTAATTCCACAGAGGAAATACACCCCAGGCTGGCCAGCCAGGATCCTCTGTGTTGCCACTACTTGAAAGCACCATCAGTCAGCAATGCAAGAGCCCTTTTGCTATGAACTCCATATATGTACCTGGATTATATACCAGGGTGGTACCTTTGGCAGGTACGTCTACCCTGAGCATCCTGAGTGTGGGATCTGGTGCTGCACAAACCTTAGAATCAAAGCGCAGTCCTCACACTGTCTGCAGAGAGCAGGCTGCAGTCTGCAACATGGCTTTGGAGTGAGCGGTATTAGTCATTTAGGGGGAGAGATCAGGAAAGCGGAAAAATACCCGTGAAGAGGTGAAGAGGACCTGCATCCCATTCCTTATCCTCCATCTCCTTTGTCTCTGCTTACCCAACTGCTTGCATTTCTAGCTTATTCCTAAGTTTCCTCAACCCAGTGAATACCTCCTTCCCAAGCCAAACAGGAACACAGGCTTGATGGCAGAGGCTTACTGGAGTCCCAGCTGGGCCTTTGAAACACAACCCACTATCAACTCAGGCAACTTTGAAGTACATATCTGCACACCCATCAAGACCCTCTGCTCTCTGCTCTTGGAGTCCACACCTCTGTGCCAGCAAAGCAGCCGGACAGTAGGAAGCTGAGGCAGAGGAAAAGATGCTAAGCATATGGTAGTGTGTGAGACTGGGCTGGGTGGGATAGGGTGTGGTGAGAGCAGGCCTGCCTTCACCACATGAGAGACAGCCAAAGGAGTGGAGGAACAGTAGAAAACTGAGATCACAGAGAAGGATACATGCAGGAAGATGGAGGCAGAAGACAAGAAGAGGAAACACAGTCATAGAGAGACATAGAGAGAAGTAAAGATGGGATAGAGAAAAGCTGTGGAGAAGACAAGCCTCTTGTGACTCACCAGAAGTCAGGGAGGTGAGTGTGATAGACCCGTGCACTACACTCGAGGAATACACCCTTCTCAGCTTCAAACATATTGTGCAACCCGCTGAAATGATGATATACACTTGTTCTAGGCATTCTTTCTTACATATTTCCCCCTGGGCCTTGCTACAGATGACAAATGGCACCCACCAGTGCCCCGTCCAGGAGGAGCCCAGCCTTGGATTTGACTCATGCCTCAAGGGATGAAGGTGATTTAGCTATTAACTCAGTACTGTGTGCTATTTTCTGATACAATGTTTCATTTCTCATCCCCTGCCGCAGCCCTCTGGGGACCTTCAGTGACAGTAATGTTTCTGAAAGTCCAGATTAAGTAAGCTGGCATCGATTTCTCCCCTTCTCCTAACTAGCCAACATACAGATGTAATTACTGCCTTCCTGACCCCTACTAGACACAAATCCTGCCACTACAGCCTCTCATCCGTCAGCACCTAAGGCTCAGAGCTTGTCATCCTCCACCAAGGAAGGGGACAGTCAGGACAGCCCTGTCTGTCCTGATGGTGTGCAAGCTGCTCTGTGTAAATGTTGCCTCCTGTTAGCTAAAAACTTCTTAAACTTTCTCAATGTATTCAGACTCATGTACAAAGCCTGGTGTCATTTCTGGAATGGAGAGGGCAAAATCCATCAGAATGCTTACAGAAATCTTAGAGGAGTCAAGTCTACCTACCTTGTCCCTGTCCCCTGACCCCATGACCAATTTTTACACACCACACAAATCAGACGTCTCTGGTCTTGGCCAGTTACGAGGTTGACCTCACCAATGAGGATATATGACATTATTATTATGGGAGGGAGGGGTAGGGAGGTATGCTACTAGTATCTACGGGTAGAGGGTAGGGAGTGATCAGGACCCCCAGTAACACAGATAACTACCCTGCCTCAAGTATTGATGCTATTGCTGTTAGGAGCTCTCAGTCTGAATGGTGAAAGTTGACACAACTGTAAGCAGGCTCTTCTTACCTTCTGGTTCTACATGGGACATACTGAACTCAACCTGTGTAGGGCACTATTGTTTACAACATACCAGCCCATGGGAGCCTGACCTTCCTGGAAGACCATGGGATGATGGGTCATTCATACAGTGGTCAGAGCCAAAGACCAGGTGTTTTTTTCCCAGTGACACTGGTGAGGTGGCTGCTGAGTGAACTGGAAGGGTCAAGATCTGCAAGTTCACACTCATCTCTCCTCTGCTTCCAAACAGCTCTGGGATATCCCCCCACCCCTGCCCTAAGTGCCACAGTCACATGCAGGGGCACTGAAAATATCTTAAGGTTTTCAGCCTGATAGAATCTTATGTACTAATCAGTCTCACCTGTAACATGGTTAAAGTATATCTGCTCTGGAAATTGTAGGGTTAGTGTGTTCTGTGGAAGAATTAACTTCATGCACTTTAAGGGCTGGGCATCATGGCTATATTGTGCTCTGAAGCTGCCTTTCCTTTTTCTTCTGCCAAACCTTGTTATCCAGGAACCAGGAAGCTACATAAACACTGTCCCAAATTCATGGAAAAGCTAAGTGTACCACAGTTCTCAGGGGACACAAATTGCCTCCTGGGAGACATAAAAGACATCTTTCATCAATTTCTAACAAGGCTTTGATGTCTGCGCTTGGATGTGGCTGGATATTGATGCAGAACTAAGCAGCAGAGGGCATTTAGACCTCGAGTTCTAACAACTTCGGTGATGACTGTGGAGATGAGCCTTGCAACATTGCAGTTAAGGAGATTGTGATGGAAGGCCTCTGTGGACTCTGCTCTCAGCTTGGGCAGATGGGATCTAACACATTCTTAGTTTAATATTAATGTCACACCATGGTAATAAAAAACCTTGTAAACCAATCTCTCTGTAAATGAGTCTTCACTCCCAAACAGCAACGAGGAAAAGTTCTAAATAAATAATGTGACATTAATATCAGAGGGCCCAGAGTTTGGGCTCAGTTACTGTTCTTGGCTTGCGGTTTGGAGTCTTCATGCATTTTTAAGAGTACATTGATATTGTGATCTTCCTACTTGCTGATGAACTTTTAAAAACTACACTGAGGTATGGGGTAAGACTTTGAGCTGGTCACAGTTCAACAGTCTTCAATAGCAAAGTAGCCTATATTGGGATCAGAAACTCTTCTTTGGACTCAAGGCAGCCGAGAGCTCACGAGCAAGGGTACTGGGTTACCTACTGAGAACACTGGGAAGGGAAGTAGGTTCTAAGACAGACCTACCTTTCCCAAGAGGACCTCTCAGGAAGCATATACTGGCAGCTGACTCAAGTGGAAGTCTGGGCTAGGGGCTTGTACTTGATCAGTGCTATAAAGCACTTTAACAGTCTCCACTTTCAACCACAGCAAACAAGATGGCAGACCTAGGACCACCACTCATCAGGAGCTGAGTTAAAGTGGAACTGAACTCAGGGTTTTAAGGGGCCAAAGGTTGGAGAGTAGAGAGCCAAGGGAAAATCAAGGGAAAATCATGGGAAAGATGAGGGATTGATTCTTCAGTGTCTTGCCAGATTCTATCTCAAGAGCAGAAGGGAGCCATGGAAAGGCTTAATGGCTACATTTCTTGAAATTATGTCTTTTTTTTTTTCCAGCTGGGCATCTGAGATGTATTACAATATGATATTGGAAGAACCATGTTAAAAGGTAGTATTCTCCTTTCTTGTCTCTACAGAATATTCTGTAGACTTTTATGATGCTGGATATGTGTACACACACACACACACTCACGCACAGTGTGTGCATAGGCATGCCTGTCTTTATAGTAGAGTTTTGTCCAATTTCCTAGATATTTTTAAAAGATTTATCTGTGGTATTTTTCAGGATCCCTTCTTTGCAGCCCCTATTATGACATATTATTCAGATAAACCAATGAGATCCTGAGAGGTATTAGTTAAATATATTAATACTTCATGAGTTGGGATAATACTCAATATCTTTCTATATTAAAGAGAGTCAGTCAACAGTAGTTGTTTACATATATGCATTCTGATGGGGTTTATGGTGAGTTTTAAGTCATCATATTGAGCTTTTTTTGCTTGTCTTCTGTGGCAAAGGACTCTGGAAGCTGCCTCTGGTTACTCACAGGGACACAGGTATCCTTTTTGTTCTTTATATCATTGGTCCATCAGGGCAAGGTTTTGAGACTTAACACCTCCCAAAAGACTGATACAGCTTTCAGCTCTCCAACAACTAGAACCTAACCCCAGTAAATCATTCAAGAAAGCATCAAGCTGCCCACTGGGCATAGGAAGCCAAAGAAAATGCAGTTGTAGCCAAGAGTACATATGTAGAGGGAGGGCATGACTAATAGCCCAAGCAACAGGAATGGCTACATATATGTTGCAGAGCACTTAGCAATGTTAGAGTCTCAGGGACAGAAGGCTGCTCTCGACAGCAGGGACAGGACAGTAGAGGGGGTGGCTGCTGAAAACCTAGGAATGTAGATACTCAACTTTTGTCTCAAGAAAAATGGAGTAGCTGGTTATTTTTCTGTCATCTTGACACAAACTAGAATAACCTGAGGGGAGGAACTGGAGGAAGGGCTTCCATCAGACTGGCCCATAGGGACGTGTCTGTGGTACTGTTTTGATTAATAATTGGTGTGGGAGGGTCCAGCCCCCTGAGGGCAGTGTTGCCCATGGGCAGATGGTCTTGGGTGGTAAAAGCAAGCAAGCAAGCTAAGCAGTGATGGAGAGTAAGGAAGTCAGCAGTGTTTCTCTGTGGTACTTGCCTCTTCTGACTGAATTCCTGGCCTGACTTCCCTCACTATATTGGGACGTGTACATGCAATAAACTGTTTCTTCCCCCAGTATCTTTTGGTCATGGGTCTTTATCACAATAGAAAGCAAAGTAGGTCATATACTTGGAATTCTAAGAATAGCAACATTGAGAAGACGTCTTTCCAGTATTGAGCACACTGAGGGACTATTCCCTGAGAACAGACTAGAATCCTAGGGAAATCTATAAGAAGCCAAGCTGCAACTATCTGTCAGGGAGATCTGGTTTCTAGGAAAGAGCAGGGATGAGCACATTGCTCTATTATAAACTGCAGAGGCTCAGTCTCCTAGCCTGGCTCCTAAACTGCCATCCCTGTGCGCATGTGGATGTTTGCCTGTGTTCAGTGGGTCAGATGGATCCCTTGACCCACACTGTAGCCCCCAAGATCCCTCCAACCTTTATTTGGACCTTTATTTGGTCTGCTTTTGGACCATAGTCACACAGGGTCTTCCCTATGCTCTTTTCTCGTATAATTTACAACTCATTGCTTCTGTGAGACTTCTCTAACCATCTTTGCCAAGATACCCACTGCTAGATTACACCCCGTACCTAAGCTACTTCCCTTTCGGCAAGCACTTAGCATGACCTAAAGCTTAGGCTTTGGCTCATGCAATCACATCATTATAGCTTCTTATAAGATAGGGGTCTTTCTGAGTCTGTCTCATATCATATTCTCAGCTTCCAAGACATTCAGCAGATACCCAATAAATAATTCATAGAACAGAAGCAATAAAGCTCATTCTAGTAACTGCCTTAAGATGTACAGGGCCTAAAAATTCAAAATCACTAAAATCTAAAGTCAAGCTGGAACGAAAGAGTCAGAGGTCTCCCAGTAAAGTAGTGCCTAGACACACACACACACACACACACACATACACACACACACACTGCTCTTCACCCTCTCTTATAGCTGAAACTCATACATTTAGGAGAGGGCAACAAAACAAGATGAAGGAATCCTAAATTACAGTCCAACAACTGCATCCAATAGCTGGTTATCTGGTGGACGCTCTAGATAGTAGCTATTAGATGGGCAAACCATTGACCAGGTAGGACCTCAAAGCCATCTTTGGTGGAGTGCTGGAATGGATGGATGTATTTAAAGCCATGTTATAGAGTACAGGTGCAGATACCTTAGGGTCCTTGCTTTCCCTGAGGCTGCTGGGCCAGCGATGAAGGGAGCCTGGGCCATGAGTTGATTTGTCAAGCCCTCTGTGTCATGGCTCAGGTGTACAGGACGAACATCACAACTAAGTGAGAAGCTTTGCCCAGAGAGCAACAGAAAGTGGCTTAGGATACTCACAAAACTAAGACGGGGGCTCTATAATCAAGGAGACAGATCCTCGAACATTCCAGCAATTTCTCATAGGAATATAGTTTGAACTTCTTTGTGTTTTCTAAGTTGTGAATAGCTAGCCCTGACTGAAGAAAGTAAGCACATCCTAGTAATAAAGTGTACATATCTTAAAAATTCAAGCCAGACATTATTATTAAAATGTAAAGCTAGACTCTGACTCATGAGGGATTATCCTCTATCTGGAAGTGATCTGTTTGGATTTGCCAAGGGCAAGAGGGAAAATACGTCATTTTTTTTTTTTCTTAAAAGCATGTTGGCATAAACTTGAATGTCCTTTTGTATTTGATTATATCTGACTAATTACTTCTGGCAATTAAGATATTAACCAATTGCTCAATCTTGTCATGAACACAACATTGAATATGAAGACATATTCAATAATGTCTATGCACTACACACAGGCATAGCACTATGTGTCGATTCCAACTGTGTTAATTAATTTAAAACTATTTCTTGAACACTGCCTGGGTGCCTATGAGATATCTATAGACCCTGGGAGAGAAAGATAAACATATCCAAGACCTCTCTCTTCTATCTAGACATGCATATGACTTGATCCCCATTTGTAGGGAATTTGAAAGTTTGGAATCCAAATCGTTGGTACTGCAGACAGGCAAAGTAAAGAGATAAGGCAATAAAATGAAGAGCTGGTGGAGAAGAAAAAGCTATGCAGACAAAGGTAAAGCTGTGCTCAGAAGCAGAAGATATCATTCCTCATCCAGAACTCAGAGGCGCACAGGGGAAGGGTTAGGGTTAGGGTTAGGGTTAGGTGGGTCAGTTAAAGTCAAAGAGCTGCTGGCTTGAAGGAGGTAAGCGCAGTAAGAGACTGTGGGCAGCCTTCTGCTTTGCATGTCTTCCACTTGACAAGGATGCAGACATTTTGGTGCATCCCTGTCACAGCTGCTCCTCAGTGACCCGCATAATCCTCACAGCATGATATTAAAATAGAGAAGACCTTTGGAGTGGGATGTGGGTTTTTACGGCCAGATTCTGGTACCGGAGCTGCGACAGACTCTCCTTCATTAGCTTGGACATTATGTATGTGCTTGGTGCATTTAGGGCTGACTGATGTCACTGCTGCCTGACCTTATGGCCTTCAATTTTCTGACCCAAATCAGAAAGGTTAATCTGGTCTCACTGTCACCTAGGACCATAATTCCATCAGGAAATCCTCTGTGCTGTATTTGATCTACCTGTTCTACGTCTTCAGACCTGTTCTCACGCCAGACCTGGGATCCTGCAGAACCAGTTCTGTGCCTCAGATCATTAATATATTAATAATAGATAGTTCTTAAGATAACTAATGCAGAACACCTGAAGGATTGAGATGGAATAACAGAAAGCTTCCCAGAGGATGAAATCTCTCTCTAAAGATCCAATAAAAATCCAGTCCTGTGGCTTAGACAAAAAGTTTGTGGACATCAGAACTCACATTGACTGAAGAAATTATTCATATCTAAAGTTATAAAAATCACTTAACCTTAAATGATGCATTAAGATGACAGGCACTTTGTGGCGATGTCTGGCATGCCCTTAGGTAGCAATGTCACAAACAAAGTATAAACTTTAAATAAAAGAAATTCTTGACCCAGTCATACAGACGGCATACCATCAGAGAGAAAGGTCAGGCCTTTAATGACTTATAGGGCAGTCATGCTACCAGGAAGCATTTTCTATGGCTCAAATCACACCCGAAGGAGAAGTGGTGGTATGGTCTCTTATAGGAGAGCAGAGAGTAGTTAAACAGGCTGTGTAGATGGAATGGGTGCTTTCAGGACTTTGATGGCCACCAAGATAGGAAGAAGCCCCCAGAGGCATGTGTGGAGCTTCCTATACTCCGGGGATTCTAACAGCTATCTGGAGGCCTGCTGGTACCCCAGAATACTCTCTCTCTTTCCTGCTTCTCTGCATTTGGCAGTGTGCTCATGTACAAACCCAGAGCAATGCTATGGCAGCATCATGCCCAACTGCAGTTGCCAGGAGGTGCCCAGTGGCTCATGCCGCCTCCTGCTGCTTTTGTCACCTCTAGGATGAGCAAGGTCCAAAAACCATTATCATATCTGATCTTCATTTGCCTTTTAATGAACAAAACACATGAATGAACACACACACAGGGGCGACAGCAGCCTAAGCTCTCCCCTGCAGAGGCAGACAGAGTGAAAATGGAAGTTAGGACTCCTCCTTATTGTAGCTGCTACAACTTTCAAGTCCATCTGGGAGATTGCTTGCTGGAAGGTAATTCTCATTTTACATATTTTATGCATTTATTAGGGCCTTATTTCAGTTTTGTCCTATGTCATAAGACTCAACATAGGGAACATAATTTAAAGAGAGATGTATATATATTTTTTGAAATAGTTCCAGTGCCGTGGCTCAGGAAAAATGGCGTCATGCTGAGTGTGTATCTTTGGCTGGTCTATGAAGGAAAGGATATGGGGCAGCCTTTACAGATGGGAAAACAAAACAAAACAAAAAAAGGTGTTTCCTTACGCTAGCATCCCACTGGCCCGGTGGATTCAGTCTGAGCTTTGCTTCAGTTGTGCTGGACATGGTTTGTCAGTCTGACAGCCAACATGTAATAACTGAGTTTCTACAGAAAACTCTTCATTGGACACAAGGCCCAACCAGGGCCTTCTCCATATCTGTGGTCATGTGGGTGTATCCAGGTCCTTTTCTTTTAGCTTAGACCTTGGATATGCCAGCACTTTGAAAGACTAGACCTTTGACTCCTGGGCTTTGTCTATCCTCTCTTATCAAGCGTAAAGTTTTAGCTCTCACTCGTAAGCCCAGAGTATCCACATGAGGTGAAGCTGAAGTGGCATTAGTCCTTGACTACGTTTTCCAGTTTCTGTCATCTTCAATGAGTACCTTGGTAAAGGAGGTCCCTAGTACTGACTCCTGCTAAGACTCATCCCTTTTCAAAAGCCCCCAATGAAACAGTCTTTAAAACACAGCTCTTGACCATTGACTCTTCTCATCAATCAGAGAGATATCTTTCTTTCAACCCTGAGCTCCCTGGGCTCTGCCTGGATGCCACACCATGGTGTAAAAGATGTTGTCAGTGCTAGGGTTGGGGATGGCTGAGTGTGTATCCAAGGCCACCTGTGCTGGAAACTTGGTTTTTAGAGTGCTAATGCTGGGAGGTGGTGGGATCATAAGAAGTGGTAGGTCATGGGATCCTGCCCTTGATGAGGCTTCAGGTGGTTCTGCATTAGTTACCTTAAGAACTATCTATTTTGAGAGTCTTTTCACATATGGTAACTTCTTGTCTCACTGTGTGGCCTTTTTGTACATGTATACCACCCCCCAAATGCCATTTACTGTGAGGGCCTCACTTCATAGTAATTGATGTTAGCACCATGCCACCAGACCTCCGGAACTATGAGCTGAATAAATCCCCTTTCCTAACAAAGGGGATTCTAAAAATCTAGAAAGATTGATTATAGTGATGGTAAACTGACTCAGTTTCCCACCAACCTTAAGGACATGGCTGTTTCCACTGTCTGTCATTTAGAATGCTTGAACTTAGAATTAACCCACCACGTTAGGAGGATGCTCAGGCCACTTTCTGGAATGAGTCACATGGAAGATATGGTTGGAAGAGACTTGGCAGTTGAGTTAGCCATTTTTTGGAACAGATCCCACAGTTATTGCCTGCTTTCCTCACTAGACTCTGACCTGATCTCAGATTCATAAATAAAATAAATGGACATTGCTGTTTTTGGCAAATAATTGTTGCAGTGATTTGTTCTGCAGCAACTAGTCAGTAAGCAGAATACCCACCCAGTGTCGTAACTGAGTGTGGGTCACGGTAGATAGATGTTCTAAGCAACGGTCCTCACCTGGCCGGTGGGCCTTTGGAACCGCCATGTTCACCACTCGTCCTCCATCCTGAGGTTTGGGGGGGGACGCAGTGAATCTGCAGATCCCCGATTCTGAAGGGGTACTGGAGGTCAGACTGTCCGTGTACTCGTTTGTCCCTGCCGTCAACTGCTCGGAGGACGTGTCAGATATGAAGCACTCTGTGATGGTGAACTTGGCATGCCTCAGCTGCTCTTCCATCTTGGCGTGCTCATAAGCCCTGGCTAGTTCTTCATAGGTAGAGGAGGCACTTTCTGTGGAGACCATGCTGCTCCTTGCTCGGTCTGTATCAAGGGGGAGAGAAAAGAGAGGCAGCGGTGAGTTGGTAGCCTATGTTTGGACCAACTGGATGGATGATTTTCCTGGTTTGTGGCTGTAATCTGCAGGCAGATACATTGTATCAACAAAGTTCAGGGACTGCACATCAAGACCAGTTACTGCAGTCAGATGTCTCAGCCCTGGGTATTTTTATAAATAAGCTAAGCAAAACCTTCCCCTCAAACAATTTGGCTTTTGGCAGGGATACTTGGGAGGCAGTGTCAATGCTGCAGCACCCTTTTCTGCTCCAACCAGCAAACACATCTACACTGCAGAGGCTCTGTAATTGGCATAAACATCCAAGCTTTGAAGTTCAGCTCCATGAGCGTCAACTTTGGAAGGAAGATGTGGTGATCTTTAGAAGACGACAGGCTGGAGAGATGGCCCAGTCAGTAAAGAGTCTGTTGTGCAAGGATGAGGATCTGTGTTTGATCTCCTGCACCCATGCTAAAAACTGGTATAGGAGGGGCAAGAGAATCCCTGGGGCTTGCTGGTGAATCAGTTTAGCTGAAATAGTGAGTTCCAGGTTCAGTGAGGGGACCTGCCTCAAAAAATAAGATGTGGGTGATTGTAAAAGATACTTGATGTCAACTTCTGGCCTCTATGTGTACAATTGAATGGGTATGTTCAAGTGCCCACACGTATGCATGCCCCCCACCACACAAATATACACACAGCACACACATACACACATACACCACTTACAAACACATACCACATATACACCACACACATACACAAACCACACACAAACACACACCACACATACATACACATACCACATATACACCACACACATACACAAACCACACACAAACACACACCACACATACATACACATACCACATATACACCACACACATACACAAACCACACACAAACACACACCACACATACATACACATACATACATACCATATACACACCATACACATACCACACATATACCACACACATACATATACACATCCCACACATACATATTACACACACACACCACACACACCACACACACCGCACATATACCACTCACACACCACACACACACACACACACACACATCATATACACATTACACATACCACATACACACCACACACACACACCACACACACTGAAGATTGACATTTTCATGAGGCAGAACAGTTCCTGATCTCTAGGATTCATCCTTTGCTGTTACCAGTCTTTATGGGAACTAGAAAATAGGACAAAAACCAGTGCAAACAGGCCTTACAACAAGGCCATGTCACCTCAGTCAAAGGCGTCTCTATCTTTCAAATCTACAGAAAAGTTTTGAAGTCACCTCTGAGAACCTTCTAAGAGAAATAACAGACATAAAAATAAATCCCCACAGTGACATGACACCTTTGGAGCCCTGTTTTTGAAGTGTGTTGTGAAGAGTTAAAAAAAAGGTGAGTATTAAATTTTTCTATAGCTATTAGATTCAGATATAGCTTTTCAGAGTTTAGAGGAGGTCATGCTTAGAAATGAAGTCTTGGTGGTTGGCACCATCAACCTGATGGCTTGTTTATCTTGTAATCAACCTGATTAATTGCCAGAAGGATCAGCCTGTGTTCCCTATAGGGGTGCTGTGACCTTGCTGTGGAAGGATGTAGAGTTCAAGCTTAGCCCTGGGGGTGGGAGTGGGTCAGACGCCCTCGGAGCACAATCGGCAATTACTGCCATTGAGTGGGTGCGATGTAAAAGTGCTGCTTTCTCTCTGCTGGGTAGGAACTACGAGGGAGAGCAGAATGGGTGGGAGATTCGAGACGCCTGCAAAAGAGAGAGCTACACTTCGGCTCGTCCTGCAGAACTCAGGAAGGCCTTGCACATGGGGAAGTGGGGAAGGCTGAACACTTGGCCTGGGAACTGGCAGAGAAATGGTTGTCATTTGAAAGTGACCTTCATGAGAGAAGTTAGGCGGGAGGAAAGGAAGGTTTCACGGGCTTCCCTCTCACGGAGCCTGGGAAGCCCTGCTATGACCAGGAAGAGAGCATGCCCTTCCCACCTGTGTCTTGTGACGGGCTGACGCTGTAGCTGTCACTCTCCTTGTCCACAGATCCTGTAGCCCTGGGTGTAGGCAGTCTCCAGTCTGTGGTGAGGGTGTGTGCTGAGATGGTAGGGTGGGGTCTGTTGAGGGTCCACTGGCTGGCATACCGGTTTCTTGCCGTGGGTCCAGCCTTTGCATTCCTCCTGGTGGTGGGATCTGCAACAGATAAGGGGGATTGTGTGTGTGTGTTTAGGGGTCAAGCAGAGCAAGCAGCTGTCACCCCCCTCCCTGCATCCCCACTCAGCCAAGCCCCTGGGAAGCCTTCCTTGGATTTTCCTGTTGAAAGCCTTCTTGCCCTCTTTCATGACCTACTTACTAAGTTTGCCAGATGTTTAAGTATTTTTAAAAAAAATCCCATAAGCAGAAGAACACCCCATTTGGGTTTGGAAGCTTTAGATCAGAACCTTGTTTGTGGCCATTAACGATGGCCAAAACATTCATTTAAACTTTCTAAATATCAATATCTCCCAATTAGACAAAGAAACTTGACCAAATGTGTTTGAACAAGATTTCCTTTCTGAGTTTCATTTACCATAGTGTAGACTAGACTACACACTGTTCTCCACTCCACCTCAAGTTATATCCTCCTCATCTTGACTCCAGGGTCATAGAACATAATCTCATTTGGAAAAACAGTTATTGCATACATGGTCAGTCAAGAGCTGGTCCCAGGGGGAATAGGGTGGGTCCCTTTGCTGTAAGACTGGTGGACTTAGAGAGATACAGGAGGAGGTTGCCCCCTGCAGGGTGAACCAAGAATTGTGTCTGAGTCCAGGATGGTGGCTGCTAAAGCCTTGTTTCAAGTTCACTTATCAGTTCAGTTAGTACTTTCTATCCAGCTATTTAAGCTGAAGCCACTGAAAACAAAATACCACATTTTTTTCTGTCCCAATGTCCTCCCAGCATGTGACAGTATGTCTCTCAATGAGCATCATTGGATGAACTTTGATGAAGACTTGGACTATTTAATATGAACAACAGATAGTTAAATGATATCTGGATAGTATGTGTCAACTGTCTATAAAAGATGTCAAGGTTCACATGTATGTGGGCTGCTTTCAGGGACTTGTGTCTTCTTTAAATCTGGAACTAAGGGCAGCAGGTGAATGGGGCAGTGTGGTCTTAGTTCAACCCTGGTGAACGAAGAAAAGGGACATACTAGTAGCAATATGTGTTGAGCCCTGAACACATATTGTGTTCAGAGTATTACCTTTCCTGAAATTCCCTGGACCAGGGGAGATGTTCTGCTCACTGGAGTGATTTTTCTGGGACTCCAACTAAAAGTAGTTCAGGGTCTTGGAAGGGACTTTTCCACTTCTGAATTCTCTGCTTCTTAGAATGGCATAGTCTGGCCACTTTGTGATCAGCACTGGTGCAGCTATCTCTCTTCTTTTCTTTTCTTTTCTTTTCTTTTCTTTTCTTTTCTTTTCTTTTCTTTTCTTTTCTTTTCTTTTCTTTTCATTTCTTTTCTTTTCTTTTCCTTTCCTTTCTTTTCCTTTCCTCTTTCTTTCTTTCTTTCTTTCTTTCTTTCTTTCTTTCTTTCTTTCTTTCTTTCTTTCTTTCTTTCTTTCTTTCTTTCTTTCTTTCTTTCTTTCTTTCTTTCTTCCTCTTTGTGGTTTTTTTGAGACAGGATTTCTCTGTGTAGTCCTAGCTGTCCTGGAACTCACTCTGTAGACCAGGCTGACCTCGAACTCAGAAATCCACCTGCCTCTGCTTCCCAAGTGCTGGGATTACAGGGTTGCATTACCACTACACGGTGGTGCAGCTATTTCAAAGAAAAAAACCGAGACCCAACTTTGGACATGGCTGCCTATGCTCAATTACATGCTTCTATGAACTCGGATGTCTCTCCAGGGTAGATGCCAAGGGTCTGTCTTTAGAGCTGTCTATACAGCTGACCCACAGTAATTGTTAGAATTGGTACTTAGCCTGAAGTTGCTTCATGGATAAATAATGGCAGCTTAGGCATGACACAGCTCTTCTGCCCGTCTGCTCAGGCACAGTCTCTTACTTGGCCAGATGTGGCCTGATCCTGGCTGTCTGGGTCTGTAGTTGGGTGTGCACAGGACCATGGCTTGTCCATAATCCCCACTGGAGCATGAAATGCTGACATGGGGCATCAGGGAAAAGCCTTTCTTTGCAAGTGGAAGATTTTTCCCTTTGCAGATTTCTAGTTATTGGTCTTTGACCTAATCCATCATTCTAGGATTTAGGAGAGGAACATTAAGAAGATGGCCAAATCAATACATTTTAAGATTCTCTGGGTCATCAAAAGGCCCAGTCCTGCTGCATGCTTTTGACTACATTGATTTTTTTTTTAAGGCACATTTCATCTCTTGCAAAATTCCATAGAAGGCTTTATTGGAAGATAGTTTCTGGCTTTGATGAGAATGCAAACGAGCTATGCCAAAGTGTTGGAGCCCTGTACACAACAAGGTGTGAATGATAATTGTGATTTTTCCCAGGGAAGAAGAACATTCCAGAGAGTTCCTCCACAAGATAGAAAAACAGTGTCACGGGTAGGAGTCTAAATGTCTTCCAGGCACTATTGACTTGATAAGTGGAGCTTAAATAGTACAGCTTGTTATTTAAATGCTAATGAGTCTTTTCTAGAAAATTACCCAGCCCCTTATGTAAGTTTTGAGGAATCTCATTTTTTATTCTTTGGGTTTCAAATTGCAGCCACACTTGTAGAGGATTCTGAGAGTTCTCTCTGCCTGGATGCCAGGGTTAGGACAGACTCAAAGTCCCTAACTCTCTTCTCAAGTCTCCAAGTTCTTATTGGGGTTTCCTGTCTTAGAAAGCTCATTTCTCAGTTTGTAGCTCAGGTCTTCCTTCCCCACTGAGGCCTCCCTATTTGGAAAATTTCTATTCAAAGCTGCAACTCTTTTCAAGTTAATTCTATTCATTATCCCTTGTCCCCCTGGATGAGGACAGAGCTAGCAGTGGCCTGATAAATGTTGAAAATATAGGTCATGGTATTAGTTTTCTGAGCTGCAGGCCACAATTCTGCTCTGGGTTATGCAGGTGTCCCAGGGTTAGAATCGTGTCAGGATGTGGGAAGTCAAGGATACCTGACACACTTTTTTTTTTTTTTTTAAACATAACCAGGTTTTAGCAAACATTATTTTGAATCTGAATTGAACTTGATATGTCCACTTCCAACAGCGATGTAAGAACTTGGATTCTGCTCGGTGATGACTTCGCTCATCTAGGAATTTTCTTTTGCCCCTGCATGGAAGAGTCTTTGCCAACTCCAAGCCTCTAATATAAATACAACTCTGCGATTAAGCAGCATGCTTTCCAAGCAGCCAACGAGTTAGAGGATAGGGGGTATAAATAACTCCTGACCTTTCAACTCTGGGTCTAAATCTGTATTAAGTTTCTGCCCATTGAATCAAATTATTTTAATTATCCTGAATTCAGGATCAGAGAGGATTGTGTGGGTAATAGGTTGGTTACAAAGCATGTCACGTGTGGAAGGACTAATCACTGGATTAGTCTTCCTTTATCTGCTATCTGTTCTCAGGTCCCGTAGATGAGGCCTCAGCTATGCATGGAGAACTCAGCAGTCTTCCCATGCATAACAGCTGATAATTTCCCTATTTAAGTTGCAAACATTCATCTAGGGCTTCTGGTGCATTAGACCATGATATTACCTTGCCCACAGGAGCTATTTTTTTCCTGCACTTTCTTGTACCATTCTGGGTGACAGTGTATATATTCAGAGTTGTAGTAATAAGGATTCAATGTATATTTTAAGCTTTTTTCATTATTTGGATACAACGTACTCACATCTTCCTATGTATTTTTTTAAATAATTTCTATGTGATTTATAAAAGTCAATATAACGTAAATGCTAGAAAATCAGTTATTATATTGTATCATTAGGGTGGGTGTATGAGGGCGTTAAATCTACAGACACAAATGCAGTAGATATGAGAACTCATGGTATGTATATGATACATATCTATGTATGTGTACACACACATTCATGTATATTGACCTGTGTGTTATATAAGCCTTCTTTAGTTCCCACATGTCCTTTATGTAGTATCATCTATATTCAGACAATGGCTAAGTGTAGGGCTTTCAAATCATGTTGCCTGGTTTTCAAGTATAGTTTCATTACTCAAAGGCCATGTAATTCCGGCTTTGTGATCTCATTTGGGTAGGTCTGTATCTCTCATTTCTGAGACTGGTGACATCACTGCCACCTCGAGCTTTTGGTGATCTGAATGTGTTAGAGAACCCAGGGTATAAAAGTCTAAGTTGCCTGAACTGCAGATCCTCAGCCTGATGGAGAATGTTCTGCATGTATTGGGAAGATTACGGTGGGTTAATCAGGAGGGCTAAAATTTTGGTTTAGACAGTTTGACAGAAGAATAACCCTTAACAATTCATATGCCAGGCTTCTCAGATGGGTGGTGATGGCCAGGGATGGGCAGGCAAGGGCCAGGCTGAGAGCCACATGACCAGGTCACTGGTTGTGGCAAAGTAGAGGGCTATGCAACTGTTCTAGTCAGAAGTGGTGCAGGGCTGGGCAGGAGACAGGTATGGTAGGGACTTGAGTTTTCCTGGTTGAGGCTCAGCTACTTTCCCTGGGTTCCTCTGTATTAGAAGATTGAAGCTTGTGGGCCAGGAACTTGAGCATCTGGGAAGTACATCTATGATCTATGTCTACATCTAGCAGGGAGCCAGGACCCGTGGGCAGACCTTAGCTCCTGTAGCTCTCACAATTATAAAGCCCCTGTGCAGGAATGACACCAGCCTCTCTAGATAATTGAAGGGGTAAGGGAAAGAAATGGGAGGAAGGCTTTTCTCAGAGCCCCAGGGTCTACAATTCCTGGCCTTACAGATTCTTAGCAGCTGGTGCAGCTGTCTGGGGTGTTTGTTTTCTATCAGGTTGAGGGAACTGAGCAAGTTATTCCCCTCTCAGGACCTTGACTCCCTCATCTGTGGGAGGATTGAATTACATGTGAACTTGACAATCCATGCCACTGTGTGGTGAGAGGACCAGATGCCCGCAGCAGCACTTGGTAACTATTTGACCCTCAATATCCAGCAGTTCTCCAACCAAGGACTCGGCCAACCATTGACCACAATTATGTAGAAAACAAAACATGTCCAGCTAGAACATGTAGAGACATCTTGTCATCATTCTCTAACCATGAGGAGATAGCAGCTATCCATATATGGTATACATTGTACATACAATGTACACATGGTGTATATATGCCAGTGTACATACAATGTGCACTCGGTGTACAACATACAGCATACATACAGTGTACATACAGTATGCAAGGCATTATAAGGAATCTGTACATTATTTAGAATATATGTGAGGATGACTACATCTTATATAGAAACACTGGAACACTGTGTTCATTACCATTTGTGATCTTGGCACAGCTCTAGCTAGAGTTGCCTCAGAAGAGGGAACCTCAATTGGGAAAATGTCTCTGTCAGACTGACTTGTAGATAAGTTTGTGGGGCATTTTCTTGATTGATGATTGATGTGCCAGGGCCAAATCCATTGTGGTTAGTGCTGCCTCTGGGCAGGTGGTTCTGGGTTGTATATGAAAGCAGACTAAGTAAGTTGCAGAGAGCAAGCCCAGTAAGCTGTACCCCTCCATGACCTATGCATCAGTTGCTGCCTCCAGGTTCCTGTTGTGTTTGAGTTCCTACCCTGACTTTTCTCAGTGATAGACTATAACCTGGGGTGTGTAAGCTGGAATAACTCTTTTCCTTCCCAAATGTGGATTGTGATGTTTATCACAGCAGTAGAAAATGAACTAAGAGAGTCATTGTATACAAGGTACTTGAGCAGCCACAACTTGGAGGTCCAGGAAACCATAGATATCAAGGACAGATGATATTTAATGAATGCATGGTAAATGTTCTGTACACAAGTGAGCAATCGATGGATAAATGAATGAGTAACTTTCAGGTAACTATGATATCCAACCCCTAAAAATCAATCATGGGTCACCACACTTGCAGACCTTGCTACTTTTCCCAGGAGAAGAACTTGTGGGTAGGCATCTTTCCATCAGGATGAAGGAAAGAATGCACTTTCTCCAGGAGGTCAGAGCACACAGACCTGCTGAACAGAAATCTCGAGATGGATGAGAAAGGGGGTAATGGGTTGAGTTCCCAGGCCCTACTTGAGCAAGTTTAATCCCCATTTACTTCTGTCTCAATCACTCTGATCCCAGAACTCTGTAGTTGATCAGCACTTGATCTTTACAGGGTGCATGCCTAAGGCATATGCTGGGAGCAGGGTGTGAACAGAGCACTGGGTTCCAGGGTGTAACATCGGTGTCATCTATGCAAGAGGAAGAAAGGAAACTGAGCAGAAGACATGGCCAAAGCATGCATCTTCACATGCCTAGAGCAGTGAATGGCACATTGTTTCAATTCCTCATCCACAGGAGAAGAATTTGGCACAACTTTCTGGCAAGCTAATAAAATACTTGGGAACACAAACTCTGTAGTGCAATCATGTTTGTATACAGACAACAGCTCTCTGATTCTTTAGTATAAATAAAGGCTCCTGCAATAGCAACATGATCCTAACATAGAGGATGGAAGAATGATGCCTTTTGTAGTTGAGACCATGGGGAATATAGTTGAATCATAGAAACCTTGGCATCCACTGGGACTGGATCCCAGAACCTCCTTGGGTACCAAAGCCTGCAGATGCTCAAGACTCTTTGACACAATGACATGGTGTTTGCATAGAACTTGTGTGTGTCCTCCCACACACTTCAAACCACAGATTCCTAACAGTACCTAATTTAATGCAAATGCTATAGAACTCTGTTATACTGCAAGTCTGAGGGAACTGTGATCAGGGAGCCTCAGCCCTGCTCAGTACAGGTGGAATCTTTATGAGGAGTTCTTATGTGTGTGCAGCTGCACCCGCAGAGGCAGAACCCTTGGCTATAGAGCTGGCTTCACAAATGAATCTCTGCAAACATAACAAGCTCTAATGAGCTGGGCTTAGGCCATTGGACCACAGGACTGTGTTCACACAGATGTGACAGCTGGTTAGAGGTGGCAGCAAGCTCCAGGGAGCAAGAGCAAGCAAGAATCCGGGTTCCAGAACATTCCTGAAGGTCGAAGTTCCGAAGGTGCTGTGGGGCCCAGTCACTCAGTATCTTCATTAAAAACGATCACAACACACACATAGGCACACCCACATGCACACACACAGTGTTTAGGTTTGAGAATGTAGTTAATGGGATAATTAAAAGATTGTAGACATCCTCAATAGAGTGTTTTCAGGATGACTCTGAACAATTCCATCTTAGGACAGGAGGAGAGAACTGGAGGAGACATTGTCCAGTGTCCTAGCTTGAATTGTCTATCTTTCCGTCAGCATGATTTAATGAAATTTGCTGTAAAGGAAACAAGTGTGTTTTCAAGTTGTAGTGTTTCCAGGTGACAGCCAGGCTGGATCCTGGGACAATGTCATGGGACTGTCAGAATGGAACCCACTCCCCACCCGACCCGGGCATGGCCTGACTAGTGTTTCCAGGTGACAGCCAGGCTGGATCCTGGGACCATGTCGTAGGCTACCAGAATGGAACCCATGGGCATGGCCTGATCTGGGCAGCTGTTTCTGTTTCCTACTCTCTTAACTGCTTTCATGGCGGCTTGCCAGCACCCCAGGGCTGTGCCTACTCCAGTGCTCTGGAGAGTCTTGGGGTTTTCCCCTCTCTGCTCTCTCCTGACAGCCAGCTCCAGCTCTCCCTCTGATGACCTTGGTTCCCCTTTGACCTTGGTTTATACCACCACCTCTTCCAAGGAGGAATTCAAAAAAAAAACCCCATGTCCAGGGGGCTCCTCCCACCTTCCCTACTCAATTGTCCTGACCTTGCACCTCTTCACCCTATCTGTTCTTTATCTAGCATTTCCTGAGAAAGAAACCATACCCCTTGTGTAGCATCTGCCTCCCCACTAAAATGAAAACACATGTCTTTCCTCATTTTGTTTGCAGTGCATTCCCAGCACTGGGTATGAGCCATGTATGCAAAGTGAAATCCAGATAAACATTTCTAAATGCCGAGTGGATGAATTCTATGCTTAACAATTTCACAGCCATGAGACATGGTGCACACTCCTCCCAGGGTTCCAGCCCACTTGCTGGAGTACCTGGTTTACAATGTCTGCACGTGGTACAAATTCATCTCTGATATTCTAAATGCTATCAAAGCCACTTCCTGTTATCGCAGGGTATGTTCATCATGCTGCTGGAAGTTTCTAGAATATTCCTGTCATTGCCTCTGCTCCTGTATTAACTACTTGTAACAGCCATTGTGCCTGCCTTTGCTCTCAAAGGCCATTCAAAGGAAAACATGATTCTGTGCTGCTCTTCACCTGGCAGATGGAACCAATGTGCTGTGATCAAGGTAGGCAAGATGTATCTCCCAGATGTATCATCTTTCCTTTGAATTAAGAAAACAGTGTAGCCTAGAAACCTGAAGATGCTGATGCCAGGTCTCAGCCCCCACAGTGGTGAAGTCGAAGAGTGATCAAGGCCTTGAAGCATTTTAATAACAAGGCTCTTAGCTTGTAGACACAAGCCAAGAGTGCTAGTGGTTCCTACTACTTGTGTCTCTAGAACACACTGACATCCTTAGAAGGAAGGAGACAAGGTTTGCACAAGGGACAAACCAAACATGGCTTCAACATGTTGAAAGCTATGGTCTCAGGTGGTCCTCAGCTCTGTTCAGTGCTGTCCTGGTTTGGGAGCTGATCAGTCAGGTCACTGTGTGGCATAAGCTAGAATTTGTAAGCCCCACCCTCCAGAAATACATCGTGGGTTTCCTCATGATCCTATATGGCTCTAGAAGTGTTTTTTTGTTGTTGTTTGTTTTGTTTTTTTGTTTTTTGTTTTGTTTTGTTTTTTTATAGAGAGAGAGTGATTAGGGACACTTACAAACTAGATAGCAAAGCTTCCCAAATGACAATTGGGACATCAATTTCTCACCCTTTGAGGGGATTTATGGATAGTCTCAATTATGAGGAAACAAGACTATCTAATTAATAAGCTAGATGCACATTAGGAAACTTCTTTGCAGTAATTAATTTCCATCTATTATCAATGCAAATATGAATAACTAAGCAGAACAGAATCTCTAGATTAGCCAGAACCATCATTCTTCTCTGTGTTTAGGAGACAAATGTTAGCTTTGAGGTCGGACATGTCTACGGCAGCTCTCTTGGACTATCTGTCTGAAAGTCCATCTTCCAGTGCCTAAAACAAAGATTCTGATGTCTACTTTATGAGTTGGGACCTTGAAAGGTTGCTGTAGATAACAGAGTGAGATTATTTCTCTCCCCCAAATGGGACACTGTCAAACATATTAAAGTTAATCATTCTTCTCTCTTCCATGCTGTATAAAGTTCAAAGGATTAAATTCACCTGAAATTTCTAGCAATTTCTACAGTAAACCAAGACTAAGATTTGTTGGTTTGAGTTGACACACACCTAACAGTAATAAAGGACATCTCAATATCCCAACTAAAAGTTCGTCACATCTATTGCTTAGGTGTGTAACTGAGAAGGCCCACCCTTTTATTTTCAAGGGGCATGGATATTGTCAGCTCTGACAACAGCCACACATTCCAAGAGCTGCTGAACACTCACTTGTTCCTGGCCGAGCATCGGAGACATCCACTAGGGGCCCGGTGGCCTGAGACACCGATTGGTAATGCACCGTGTGAGTCACTGTCAGTGACTTCTGTTTGGCTGCCTCCCCAAAGTCAGCATCCGTCAATAAGACCGTGGAGCGGTCATCTGCAAAAGGAGGCACACAGGAAAGCCAAGTGAGTTTAACAAAGGTGAGAACAATGGGGTTCAAGACACACACACACACACACACACACACACACACACACGCACGCACGCACGCACGCACACGCACACGCACACGCACACACACCAGTACAGAGAAGGTCAGCTTTCTGCCTCTTTGGATTTGGCTTCTTGTGAAAACAACACCTCTCGGTGTAGCTGACCACTTGGCATTCTTTGGGGTTTATGTGTTTGTCCAAAGCTTGCCTGACACACTGTACATTGTCAATGCTCCCAGTGATATGGTTGCCCTGTGGGACAGGTCTTTTCAGCTACTGGAACAGTCTGGAACTAATCCTTGTGGTCCCCACACTGGGGTTGGCTGTCACACTGACCTAGGTCAGTGTTTGGAGAAGGGGGAAAGGACTGTCCTGAAGAACTTGATGGTTCCTTTCCTTTTCTCTGGCTACTTCTGAGCTTTAATCTTTAGTACATGCTTTGACTGACTTCAAGGATGTTTCTCTTGTAAGTCCCTCAGGGCACAGACTCTGAAGTCTGGGAAGGCAAGAGCCAGGGCCTTGGAGTACCAAGGGGAACAGCCGTGTGAGATGCATGCACCATTGTCTGTCTGAGGACCTTCATTATCGTTCCCGATTTTCTTTAGAGTTCTTTGACACAAAGGGAGACTTTGGTTGGGAAATATGGAGTTTCTGTACATTTTCAGAGACTGTGAGTCAGGCTAATATTCTGATTATAAGTCAGCCAGGACCTGCTCCAGCATGTCTGAAGGGATCGGGGGAGGGGGGGTGAGGGCTGAGGGGATTACTGATGCTATATTCATAAACAACGCGCAGCAAGGCTTCTGTGCCCAAAAATGGCTCTGAACAGAGAGAACCTTACAAAACCCAGTTGCTCAGGCTCTGGCAGGGGAGGAAAGGCCTCTTGAAGTTAGAATCAAATTTCTTGGCAGAGAACTGGAGAGGAGGCTGCCAAGCTGTCTGTGAGTGTCCCAGCGGGTGGCACAGCACAGGTTGGTATTGAGATGAGCGCCAGAACTGGGCTTGGAAGCTTGGCTCTGAAGCTGTCCTTCCAACCCTCATAGAAAGTGGGATTTGTACAGAGATGGAGTCTCGCAATTATGGCTGATACCAGAGGACCCCTATCTACATTGGTTTGTCCTCTATAACACAGCTGTTTTGTAGATTCTGGTACATGGTTATGTTTTTAAGATGAGATTCACTGCTGGGTTATAAACCTGTCCTGGGAAATGTCAAGTGCCTCCTAGCTGATTGCGAGGTTAGCCATTCATTCTGGGCAGAAATGAATGGTGGTCTAATGCTGGATTCTTATAACCAAAGCCTGCAGTGTTTCCTAGTAATTAGAAAGTGCCATCGACCCACTCTTTTGGAATTACAGGAGACAAATGATGGTCGGTGACAGATGATGCTGGGCAGCTTGTGACGGATCTCTGGCTGCAGGTCATGGTGACATACAGAGATGACTGGCAGGCCGTCTGGTATTCAGCCGGCAACAAAGAGCCCATGGAAGCTGTGTACCACAAACAGGCTCCATCTTGCTGTAACAGGCATTTGAAGGATTATAAAGGGTCTGAGGAGGGACACTTACAAATATCCTCTGTACCCCTCACTGTTACATAACCATTGTGACCTGCCAAGCTCCCTAGCATCCCTGCATTCTCAAATCAACACACAGGGTGTTAGCATAGCAAAGTGCATGGCCAGAGGTGATTTTAGTTTTAATGCCCTATCTTTGGAGGTCAGCGAGAGAGGCATTACTTAAGTCCCAGCAGTAAAAAACATAGACAACCAGAAGCAAAGCATGGGCTTTGGTTTGCACTGAGAAAAACTAACACACCCTTTAGTGTGTACTTTAGAGAAAGCAGGGCTTCCTATTTGACATGGACCTAAGAATTAATGGGAGTCATGTGACAGGGCCAGACTGAACTTGATTATAGTTTTGTTAATTGAGTCTATGCCTGGACTGAGTGCTGATGCAAGGAGGGCAGACTGGGCCCTGGCATTTCAAAGTCATCAGCTCAAGATACTGTTCAAGATGGTGGGACAAGGAAAGGGCAAAGGTGACAGAAGAGACTTTCCGTTCACCTCATCTCTTCTTGCAGCCTTCCTGGTAGGAGGTGTTCAGGGGCAATACTGGGAAGCATGCATTTTATCTAGACCATGGGGAAAGGGTTGCATTTGTTTTGGAAGGGTCCCCTGCCACTCACTACACAGCAGCCCTTTCCCCTCAGGCCCATTATGAAAACCTTTCCACATCTCATAGAAGAGCAGTCTCTTTCCTGTGAGCTAATAGACAGTTAAGCAAGTAACATGGAATGTACTAAAAGAGACCATGGGATTTAGAGAACTGTTGATAAATGTTAGGGGATGCTGTGGTTGGTACCAATCACAGGAAGGCAGCAGGTCAAGATGCTGGGTTTGTGGTGGATAGGCCACAGCGCCTGTCATTTTCATGGCTTCTCTTAAGATTGAGAAATGTGGGGACGGGGGCGGGGGCGGGGTCCTGGATAGAGAGCTGGCCTGGGAAGTTATGGGATGCTGGAAATAGGGAGACAGCCTGCATGGAGACATTTATTTGTTTAAGTCTTAATCAAATCTTGAAGGTTTATTTAATGAAGGCTGACCTCGTCAGGGTTGGCAAGGAGAGCACAGAATGTCTAAGACAAAGCTTTACAAAGCCGGCCTAAGGAGCTTACTGCTGCAAAGTTTTCATCGTTGGAGGGACAATGGTTTCTCCAGGAAAGGCCCAAAGTGAGCAGAGTTGGAGAGTTTTCGTGGTGTATTGACTGACACTTAGAATTCCCCTCAGCTTCTCTACTCAAGGGGCATGCAAACTATTCCCATCAGTGCTTCCCATGCTCATAGGTCAGGAGGGGGAAGCATGGTGGCCTCCCATCCTACAGCAGCCATTCCCTAGAATGTCACTAGCAGGGCACCTTACCTATGGTCTCCATTGTGTCTCTCTCTTCAATCAAAAGCTGAGCCCTGGGTATATCAATGTGCATTCTCAGAGTCTGTTGCTGTTTGCTTAAGGTATCTGAAGTCCGTGTGTTCTTGCTGAGAATAAGAGAGAGCATGTGTTAGCTGACCCAGTTCAATGTGACTTTATGCTGGCATGTCACTCTATATAAACCTAGTTTATTGTTTAATTATGAGAGCCACTTGAAGAGAAGAGAGGGCAATGCACATGACAGAAAATGCCTTTTCCTCAATCAGGAGATACTTATTAAGATTAAATTTCAGTAGGCAAAGGAGAATCAGAACATATGCACTTCTAATAGGTGGGATCAATAATGATCAGTCTTGAGAAAATTACCGTTTCTTGGGTAAGGGTGAGAATAACCTTAAAAAGGGACATTCAGATAATGGCACGTACAGTTATAAATTATATCCATCCATCTGTCCATCCGTCTGTCCATCCGTCTGTCTATCTATCTATCTATCTATCTATCTATCTATCTATCATCTGCCTATCTAGCATCTATCATCTTTCTATCATTTATCTATCTCTTTTATCTATTATCTGTCTATCTATCATCTATCTATCATCTATCATCTTTCTATCATTTATCTATCTCTTTTATCTATCATCTACCTGTCTGTCTATCTATCTATCTATCTATCTATCTATCTATCTATCTATCTACCTATCTATTCTACCTATCTATCTTGATGGTAGCAGGGAAGGAAGCTGTGAACAGCTGGGCACTGGACTGAGGCCTCACAGATCTGTATTGCTATCTAGTATCTTTTTGTTTTTCTTCTACTGACAGGCCACAAGCTTGTTAGCATCTCCAACATCACTTTGATTTTCCTAGCTGAGCACTATTTTGAAATAGAGAGAGAGAAAAAATTCAATTACTAAAATACTTTTATCTCAAAATTTGTGCACTAGAAAATTACTCTGAGAGTGGATCCTCAAGTAATGGAGGTAGGTGGTAGAACTGACTGGTGTAATCACAGCCGGTTACAGCCAGCAGCTCCAGGTTAAACCTTTGTGCTGAATGGTTGACAGGGCCTTAATTAGCAATCCTCTTAGAGGTGGTTCAGTCTTTCATAAGATGTGCTAGATGTTAAAATGTTTTCTGGAGCACCCCCTAGAAAGTGGAAGGCATTGGGATACTTCTTCATTGAAGCTGTTGATGGTAGGCCTAAGTCTAGGGGCAGACTCTTCAAAATGTCTACAGGATGATTTCTAGAATCAGGTTTACCTTATGGTTACTCAACTCTACTTCCTTCCTTCTTCCTTCCCTTCTTTTTAATGTCTGTCTGTTCATCTGTCTATCTTTCATGCCTGTGCCTGTGCATGAAGAGTTAACATTGGGTGTCTTCTCAATACCTCCTGATATAATCTTTTTGAGACAGAGTCTGGTTGAAGCCAGTGCTATCTGTTGATGCTAGGCTAGTGACCCAATAGGTATCCAGTGACTCTGACCCAGGTACACCTGACTTTTTATATGGGTGCTTGGGATTTGAACTCAGGTCCTAGTGCTTATATGGTAGGTTCTTTACCCACTGATCTATCTCCCCAGCCTCATTTGTTCCTTACATTCAAGGAAGAACAAGGTCTGCATGGTGCACTTAGAGTCCTTTTCTCTCCAATGAAGGAATTCCTAGACCTCTGTCTCCTTAGTTCTTTCTCACCTACTCCTAAGCCAATTAGCTGATGGATCCTAAATCATCCAAACATCATGTACATTTGAGAAAGCCCTGTATGCTGCCTGTTGAAGCCCAGTTACAATTGGATATTTTATGGTACCCATGAATGTAAACAAAGCACCCCATGAGCAAGGTTACCTTCAGAAGGTTCACTGCTCCTCTGGGTGCTTCATCTTGAACCACATTTGTTGCTATATGGACTCACAACTGGGTCACATACCCCAATCACACAAATTATGAACAGCCCACATTCAACCCTTTTGGCCTGGTTTTTTGACATGGTTTTATATACTTTCAAATTATCTCTCTTCCCATTGCACTCATAGTTTAAAAAAAGAAAAAGAAGAAAGGAGAAAAGTGCAGAGATTCACACAGTTGCATTTGAGATCCCTGGGGGACTGTGTGCTGGCTGCCATATGCTTCTACCCTCTGAATTTCCACAAAAAACACATGGGCAGCCTCTACCCTGTGAATATCCAAAAGACCCATTTAGAAGCCACGGAGGACTCAAGTGTGTCCTTGTACCAAAAATAGAAACTGGAGCAGTTCCTTCTCCTCAAGAATAGTTATGAGGAAACAGCTGGTCTGACATGCTATGAACACCAGGAGCAGGTTACACTCAACTGACAACGAAGGATCCCTGTCTCAGAGATATAGAAACCTCTGTGAAGACTGCTGGCGTGGGATGATGACACGGTATAACAAGGACAGCAAGGAGGTGAGGGCTGGCGGGAGAGTCCCATATCTCCAGAGAAGATGCTGCCAGGCCCAGGGAAGGCAAGCAAATGGCTCCGTGAACCTTGAGACCCAGGTTCTCACCAGTGAGGCTCATGTACTTCCTCTTCCCTTTGGAGAGGACGTATCCTCTGCAGGGGGGGGCGGAAGGGGGGGACCCCCACCCCCATGCCCATGTCCTTGTGATGCCTGCTTAGCAGCCATCTTTTCAGTAGGCCAGGTTGGCCCTGTGGGGGAATCCCTCCTGTCCTAGCCCCATTCTCTACTTAATTGGCACCATCTCTGGCATATGTTTAATCAAGTCAATTAAACATATGTAATTGGCTTATCTTATTCATTATCTGTCTCTCCCACTGGAATCACATCTCCACAGGGATAGACTTATCTGCTCTGGCCCTTATATATCCCCAGAACAGCAGGTGGCCAGAGGAGGTACTCAGTAAGTATTAAATGTGTCATGTTATCTTGTGAGACAGGACATGAGCTTAGTGACCTTCCTCCCAAAGAATTTGCCGTGGTTGATAACCTTCCTAGGCTAAAGGGCTAAGCTCCAACCAAGGTGTTTCATGATATTAATATTTAGGGCCATGTTCAGTTTTCTGTTGCTTAACATATAAAGGATGATCCTCAAAACCTATCACCATTGGTCATTATAGCCATAGGAAAACTTTAGAAGTTTTAGTAATTAGAAGAAACCTATTTTTACAGCCTAGAGGATTCTAAATGTTTTTTTTTTTTTTAAATGTGGAAGCAAAATGACAATGTAAGGTTACATAGCACAGGAGTCATCTGAATGGATTAGCTATCAAAATACAACCTCTGACCAGGCATTCGACTGACATTTTGGTGTTTCATTAAAACAGCAGTGAGGGAACATGGACAGAACTTTGTAAGACACTGTCTTCCCCTGTCATCCAGAGAGTTCGTTTATGATTCTTCAATGTCTTCACAATTCCTTAAGTCTGTATGGGTCCATGTGTGTGTGCATATGTGTGTATGCGTGCATGTATGCAAGTGTATGTCTGTGTGTGTATGTGTATAAGTGTATGTCTGTATCTATGAGTGCATGTATAAATGTGTGTCTGTCGACAGGTGGTGGTGGTGCACGCCTGTAATCCAAACACTCTGGGAGGCAGAGGCAGGCGGATTTCTGAGTTCGAGGCCAGCCTGGTCTACAGAGTGAGTTCCAGGACAGCCAGGGCTATACAGAGAAACCCAAGTCTCGAAAAAAACCAAATCCAAAAAAACCAACAATAAATAAAGAAATAAAGAAACAAATAGATGTGTGTCTGTATCTGAGTGTATGTATGTGTGTGTCTTTGTATATGACTGCATGTATATGTGTGTGTAATCATGTGTGACTGTGTCTATGTATAAGTTTATGTGTGTCTGTGTATAAGTGTGTCTCAGTATGTGTATGAATATGTGTGTGTGTGAGAGAGAGAGAAAGACAGAGAGACGAGAGAGAGAGAGAGAGAGAGAGAGAGAGAGAGAGAGAGAGAGAGAGAGAGAATGAATGTGTTATGGAGAACTAGTGGAGATGTATTTGTTCCATATATGACCAAATGTCTCTGAGGTATAAAATAACTACAGACAAGACCATATATCTGGTCGTGACATCTGGATGGGCATTTTGAGATTATATCTACGGAGACATGAACAGGAAAAGACAAGGTAATTTAAATGTGGTTTGAGTTTTCTCTTCTCTCTGGCTCTCATACTGACTCTGCTCCTTGGGCAATGACATAAGTTGGTCATGACAAGTAGCTCCTCAGAGCAAGGCAATTTTCCAGTTGGGTCACTGGTAAGCAAACATGCTCTTCTTTTTCTTTTCTCTCTGTGTGCATGTGTGTGTTATATGCATATGTGTATGTGTGTGCTCATGTGTATGTGTTACACACATGCATGTATCTGTATGTATACACACAGAGGACAGAGGTTGATGACAGGGTATCTTTTACCTCCCATCTTACTTTTTTGAGATAGTGTCTCTTCACTGAGTCTGGAACTAACACAGCAGTGAGGCAAGCTGGTCAGCAAGGCCCTGGTATCTGACTGTCTCCATCCCTTAGCCCTGGGTTAGAGATCCCTATGGCTTTGTTGTGGGTGATGAGAATCCAAACTTGGGCCCTGGAGCTTATGTGGTAAGCTTCTTATCCACTGAGCTATTGTCCCAGCTCAGGTTTTTTTTTGTTTTGTTTATTTGTTTATTTGTTTGTTTGTTTGTTTCTCTTCTTGCTGAAACAAATGGAAAAAAAACCTTACTTTCAGCATGGTAACTTCATTGTCTCTCCTTCCCAACAAATTCCACCTATTGGGAGTACTTGGAAATACTTTTCCCAATCACTGTTGTTCTTTGAAGGAAAGCCAAAATCAGTAATAGGGAATGGTAGTGGTTGCTAGTATTAATGTTTTTAACGTCAGTTGATAGCCAACGGGGAAGACCATGATCTACTACTGCCCAACTTGGTCTTTCATGCCTATCTGCCTTACCAATGTTTTTAAAGATCTTACTCTGGGGCTAGTGGGGGAAGGCTATGTAAGCATGCATTCTGGGTCTCAGGAAAGGCAAAACTCTGATCATTCTTACCCAGCAGAAAACATAGTCCATGGTTTCACATCCCTCAAGCACCTGTGTGAGTTATGGATCGGGGACTGAGAGGACATTGGGACAGATACTAATGGGAAGGAGGGACTGGAAAATCCACACAGCAAAGGGAAAGCATCCCACAATTGCCTCCAGCTTTCCAGGAGGCTGGGGAGGCCCTACTGGGGGCCTGATTAGCAAAAATGGCCCTGGAAAGCAGCAGCTGAGGTAAGGAGTGGTCACACCTGTCTAAAGAGGCACCAAGAAGAGTTCCAGGCAGCTCTAAACACTCACACGGTTGCTTATTTATACAGCAGGGCTTTCTGCAAGAGCAGCCAGAAAAATCGAACAGTATGGGAGATTACCTCATTTTAAATGTCAATTAATTCATAGTTTTCAAGCCTGCATTATAAAATTTGTTCTGCTGAGTCAGTTAGTCATTATAAGTCAAGTGGCTTTTGCTTCTTCACCTTCTAGATGCTTTATCATATCCGACAAGTCCGGAGGAGCCTGGATACAACATATGGGGCTGCAAAGAATGCCTCTTAGTTGCTTAGTGAACAAATGTGGATCTCCAGATGATCACGGCCTTGGGGGATTTTATGCAGATTTGTGTAATCTCCTACATAAGTCTGATGCTTTCTGATTAGAACTCCATCCTGAGAGAGATGTTTTGAGGGAACTTGGATTTGTTTGCCTTTCACCGAAGACTCTTTCAGCCATCTGTCCTTGGATAAATTCGTTGATGTGTGAAAAGAACTTCAAATTCAACATGACCCACACTGGCCCTGTGCTCTGATAAATAACAGTTCTCAACCTCAACCACCAAAATAATCAAAATGTCTGTATTCTGCCTCTATTTTCCTATTATTGGCATAGTACATCAACATTCTTCCAGTTATATCACCCAACATTTCAGAGTTATCCTGGGTCCCTGCTATAATAGTGCTTTATCTGAGATGCACATAGGATTAAGACACAGAATCTCCAACAATGCCTCTGAGAAAAAAATCTTGGCACATCAGTGCTACCCAACCTTTTTCTCTGTTGCTAAAGACACTGGTAATTTAGAATGTGGACTCCTTGTGAACGACACTGACAGTTTTAGATGAAGAAACACAAAGCAGAAACAACTACTCCTCATCCTCGTTTTCTCCCAAGCAAATGGCGACTTCAGGCACCTTATGAGGGGTCCTGACAATTTTCTTATTTTCTAGACTCTTATCTTCTGGTTTTATCTTTTATTTGGTCATTAGATTGTTAAACTGCTCTAAGTGAGGATATTGGGAGAGAGGTAACATGTCATGTGATTAACCCACATGTGTACCTGCTCAGTATCACACTGATGGTATTTTTACAGAGTTCACAGGTTAAAGTGTACAGGGGGACATGTTTGAAGTTAAGGGACTGGGAGGTGGGCAGTAGGGATGCAGTCTAGGGACATGGAAAGGACAGAATACCCTGTTCATGCCATTGTCTACCCTGAGTGTGCTCTCCAAAGGCAAAACATTTGCCTTCGTGGTCTTCCTGGAACTGGGCTAATTCTTTTAGAAGTCTTAGAGGCTGTCTACCTGAACACTAGTAAAACTCAAGTTCCCTGTGGCACCCCTGACCCTGTCTCAGTGGTCCCTGCCTCAGTGGTCCCTACCACAGTGGTCCCTGCCTCCATGGTCCCTGCCTCAGTAGTCACTGGTTCAGGGTCCCTGCCTCAGTAGTCCCTGCCACAGTGATCCATGGTTCAGTGGTCCCAGCCTCAGTGGTCCCTGCCTCAGTGGTCCGTGCTTCATTGGCCACTGGTTCTGTGGTCTTTACCTCTGTGGTCCCTGCCTCAGTGGTCCCTGCCTCAGTGGTCTCTGCCTCTGTGGTCTCTGCATCTGTGGTCTCTGCCTCTGTGGTCCCTGCCTCAGTGGTCCCTGCCTCAGTGGTCTGTGCTTCAGTGGCCACTGGTTCTGTGGTCTCTGCCTCTGTGGTCTCTGCCTCAGTGGTCCCTGCCTCAGTGGTCCCTGCCTCTGTGGTCTCTGCATCTGTGGTCTCTGACTCAGTGGTCCCTGCCTCAGTGGTCTCTGCCTTGTTGGTCCCTAACTCAGTGGTCTCTGCCTCTGTGGTCTCTGGTTCAGGGGTCCCTGCTTCAGTGGTTTCTGCCTCAGCGGTCCCTGCCTCAGTGGTACCAGCTTCAGAGAAGCATCCTCCTCCTGCTTGCGTCCAGCCAGCAATACAGTCATGCATGGCAGATATAAAAATAGTCCTTTGGTGTCTATAGCCAACCACACATTCCATGGATGCTTTTGAATATAAATGGGTATTATATGTTGAAATGAGAACATATTACCAACCTCAGATCATCCTTATCATTAACTAGTAATCAAAGCAAATTAGAGTTGTCTTTTGACACATAACACCCAGGGAACAATGCCATGTTCTTACCTCATGAGCATTTCAGCTAAACTCTTTGCATCTGGGGAAGAGAAAGTTGATATTAGTATAAGATCAATAATTCATTTTTAACATTTACCTAGAAGAAATCAACTCACTTATGTAGTTATAACCAACCCTCTAGTTACGTGGCAAGCCATTTCAGGTGCAATTGTTTACCAGGGTTGCACTAATGACAAGGGGCTTTGTGGTTCCCTATTTCTTCTAGATGGGGCTCTTTTATGGGTTTTATTTATAACAGAAAGATGCATTAGTATCCCGCAGCCATAAAATTGCAGACATCTATTAAAGTTTTTATTGCAAACTATTTGTTTGTCACGTCTAGAAAACCCAGTTTTATTTTCAACAGTCAGAAATATTAACATTTGGGGAGAAGTCATTTATGGAGAACAAACCCAGTCTCTATTCCCCAAGAATGACAAGCGCCTCAGGCCCACTCCGGCTCGCGTTAATGTGGCTTTAGTACAGAGCGCTGGGCCCCTGGGTTGGTCACTGAGTTTTACAAGCTTGGATGCTTTATTTTAAACTCAGAATAAAGCTTTATTGTGCACCCCCTGTTCCTCTGCTGGCCGGGACACTGTTTATAGAGACCTGGTTATCATCCCTGACATGAGGAAATATATCTCAAAATACTGTAAGACAGATCGACTTATTTGGTAACGTTATTTAAAAATGCCCATTTCCCTTAAAATAGTGATTTATGCTTTTTACACATTCAATTCTGGAAAAAGTGAAGTTTCCTTTCCTGGAACACAGAAACCTCCACCCCCCTGCCCTCCGCCCCTTTAATTTCTTTCTTTGCTCTAAGACTTCATGTTAGGGATCCTGCTTAAGGATTAGAAGTTTCTGGAAATGAATTTATTTGACAGTGAGTAGCTCCACTCACTGAAGGAATGCGTATGCAGGGACATTTCCACCTCCTTCTCTGGGGCTGTGATTTGCCTGTTATATCTCATGTGTGGAGACATGGAGACAACCTCAGATCAGTTTCCCAGCACCTGGAACCCCAATGACCAGAAAGCTTGCTCTAGAAGCCACCAGGTCATGCCTGTTCCCATTGGCAGCCTCAACATTGTGCACAGATGGGTTCAGTCTAGAAGACAAAACCAGGCCCCTCTATTCCGCCCACATGGAGAAACACAGGAAGCAAAATAGCACTGAATCTCTCAGCTCATGTCTTTATATTTGTCTGTGAAGATGAAGTAAATAGCCCGAGTCTCTTCTCTTCCTGAATGATTTAACACGTACAAAGTAAATATATCTATGGGATGCCAGAAGCTGGGATTAATTAGCTCCATGCAACACCCAACATTGGCTAGAACAATATGCTAAGAAAGAGGACCAAACTTAACAGAGTAAATACTGGTCTTCAATGTACACTGGGCACGTGAGTCTGAGATGCCCAGCCCCCTACACTTGGCCATATACTGTGTCTTTGCTGCAGGTCAGCCTCAGCACTCCCTGGGGGCTTCCCACGGTGATGTGTAGGTGTCTTGGGCTCCACAAAGGACAATAGAATTCCCAAACGTCCATCTAACTGCATAGGCTTTGGTTAGCCTCTTTCACTTCAGGATTTAGCTCCAAAGTTCTGTCAGTCAACCCTGCCTATGCCCACCCTTGAGAAGAGATATCTTTCTTCTGTTTGAGCTACCATGTCCTGCTTCCATCTCAGCTGAAAATTGGTGGGAAGTTGTACTCATTGGAATTCCTCTTTTCTACAAGCTCCCTGGAACTAAGTTGAGAAGTTTGGAGTTTGGATGGCCTGGGTAGGGCGGCATGACCCTGGAGCATGTTCTAAACACCTGTATCATGTCATGCTGGCTAAGTCCCTCTAGGATCACTATGTGGCATTTAGAGATGAGGAAAATGAGTTGTGAATATGTGCAGTGGTGAGAGGTCTGTCCAGTGTTTATGGCATGAACAATTTATCTGCTATTTCAGTGATCCTTTATACCTGGAGCAGAATGAGAGTCAGACCCCTAAGGGGTACCAAGGAGCAGATGTCTGGCCTCAGCAGGGTAAATAAGGGAAATTATTGAAGGATAATGGTGTATTAGGATGGGTTAATATCAAGAGATAGAGACTGACCTGTTTAGAAAAGACCTGGAACTTGAGGGGATAGACTTGGTGGGCCATGTGCTCCACAGAGAATTCACAGGCACTGGAATAATGGATATATTCAGGAAACGACAGCCCTGTTTCACTCCATAGAGAGTTCGCTTGCATGGTGATTGATTAAGGTAGCCCCAACATTATGGAGGTGACTAGTGTGGACTGAAAGCTGTTACCTGGCTAAGATGAGGGTGACGCTGCTTGCAGACACGGTGGTAGAGGGTGAGGGGGCCTGTACCTTGGCATTTGTCATGCCTCCTACTCAGAAGGTTTATCTAGGAAGTTGGGTACTAGCTTCTTACAGGGGTCCAGATGAGAAACCATGGGCACTGGATTAAGGGATCTGGTGGTTTGGGGTTGCAAATGACTTTGCTATGTGTTGTGGCCTTTGGAGATAAGCTGCAGAAAAGATCAGAGCCCTGCCAGTTGTGGTGGGGAGGGGACTGCATGGAGCTCAGAGAAAGGCTGGTTATATTGGGGTACACAGGATGAGACAGGAGTCTGGTAGGATGTGGAGAGTTGGGGGGACCTGTTTTAAAGCTAAAGTGTGCTAGGTGGGCTGTTTAGAGGCAGGCTAAGAGTCACATTAGGGAGGGATCTGAGCAGAGGTGAGGCTTGGAGCACTGTTCACATTCACACAGGGAGCAGGAAAAGAGCTGGAGGCACAACTAGACATGCTTTCATTTAGGGGAAGGAGTGAATCTGGAGCAAGTTGGTACATTTTAATAATTCTGGAATATAGGATCTAAACAGTGACAGAGGCTTTCAAATTAGCTTCCTTAATGAAATTTAGGATCCTTTCCCTCGGGCCTCAGGCAGCTATTACAGTGTGTGCTACCTTTCAGGGATCCAGAGCTGACGTTGTAGGCTACCATGGTGACTGTCTGCTGCCACTTTACACATCAAATGTCCCTTAAGTTTTAGGACACCCAGAATGAGTAGCTCTCCTCCCTGCCACATGTATTCTCACAGAGCTTCACATTTTGTTTTGTTTTGTTTCCAGCTCAGATACCAATCCTAGATGACCCCCTGCTCCGGGGTCTAGGCTTTTCATGTCCTAAGCATCACCAGAAGAACACTTGACTTGCACTTCGCTTCTCTGGACTTCACTATGGTGGATTATCTCATGGACCCCATGCTGAGGAGCTCTTCCGCAGAGTTGTTCAGTGGGAGCTTCCAAGGTGACTTCAACACATTTCCCATTCTCTCTCTCTCTCTCTCTCTCTCTCTCTCTCTCTCTCTCTCTCTCTCTCTCTCTCTCTCTCTTCCTCCCAAACTTTCAACTTCTCCAAGGCCCTCCTGTTCCTCAGCTATGGGTTCTCTCTGCTCCCTCCTGGAACCAGCAGCAATTGACACTAGGTTCTTCTAGTTGCCTACAGCTGAATTTTCCAGTGCCTACCCATTTAAATACCTATATTCTTTTTCCTCTTCCTCTTTCTCTCTTAAGTACAGCCCAGTCCTTAAGTAGAGGAGTGGTCCAGAGCCTTCCTCAGAGCACTCTTTTGTTGCTGTTTTGAGACAAGGGCTTGCTATGTGGCCCAGGCTTGGTTCAGACTCCTGATCTTCCTTGGGCCTTTCCAGTGCTGGGAACCCTCTCACCTGGATTTCTAAAGATACAATTTTTTCCTCTAGTACTACAATTCTTGATGCTCTTTCTACCTGTCCATAGTGATGGGACCATCTGGAGGCATCCACAAGCCACTCCAGTGGTATCGCCAGTCCTGGGCTGTCTGTTCCCTTCTTGAGTTTAAAATCTCTAAAATCCTCAAGTACTTCTCAGAGGGCCTGATTTCTAGCTAATTTCCTACTTAGGACTCTCTTTCATGAAAGGCTTGCAATTTCAGAGTGTCCTTTATTCAACCAGCCTGAGTACAGACACCAGCAGGATATAAAAGATTTTTTTTTTATTCTCTTCCCACACACTCATGAGAGTACCATATCCATTACAGGAGTCACAAATGAAATTTTACAACTTTTGTAGAAGACTTTGCAGTTCTACTGGTTAAATTTTATCTTCTTGGCTGTAGCCTTTCAAAGTCTCATGATCTCTGGATTCTTATTTCAGATATCTGCCTTCATTCCCACCTGTGTGAATCACATACCACAGTTTGCTTAGCCTTCTGTGGGGCTCATCACAACTTGCTTACCCCTTACCAATCAACACTTTTAAAACACAGTGGATCTGTTTAGAATTCTGAGGGCTCCTTTCTCAAGCTTAAGTTATCTTACTTCAAATCAAAATACTCTGAGTTAATTAATTTTTAAATGGGTAGACACTGCCTACACCTAGAATCTCTCATTGGCCTAAGGCTATCCACAAAAATTTGGGGATTATGTGTGGAAAGATTTTGCTTTGAAACTTAAAATAGTCTCAGAACCAGAACCCCGTGACCCCATTCCTGATCTTTTCAGTGGCAGGAGTGGGGAGTCTTCAGTGAAATATCATAGATTAATTGGTGCCTATATTTTGCTCATTGTCTTTTGGGACATGTTTTATGTCGACTCTAGAAAGCCACAACCTTGGCTACTGCAAAGGTTTGGGGAAAATATAGCAAGCTAATCAGGGCTCTGGTAATTGTTAAACATTTTGAGCTTCCCCGGTCTCTGTCTCATTGCATTTGATTTCCTTCTATCCTTCCCTTTTAATTCACTTCCCTCCCTCCATTTCCTCCTTTTTATAATCCCTGGTCCTGCTGTTCTGGTTCAAACAGCTCTCCTCCTGCTGCATACCAGAGCAGAGCAGATGTTGGGTGGCTTTCCTTCCACCTGCCATCTGTTCTGCGGGAACATCACCCAGAGCTCAGCTCTTCCTGCTCAAACACAGCCAGGCAGGCCTGGGCATAGTTTTCTACATTTTCACATATTTCAGACCTAAGACACAGACTGGGTGACAAATCTCCTTGGACATTTTTACACGCCCCCTCTTGTCTCCTCTCCCATTCTGTTGGGTAGGGGGTGATGGAGGAAGTCAGCCAGGCTGGTCTGGCAACAGAGTATTTTCCAGCTCCTGAATGATACAGGGACCAGAAAATGATAGCAGAGATAATGGTGACCAGGTGTCACGGGTCATTTGCTTATGGGGAAGAGTTTCATGTGTGTGGTGGGTTGGAGAACTATGAGGATCTGGCAGTAGGCAAGGAGCCATGTGGTAAATCATATGATACTGGCTGGCTTCCAAATAGTCAATGGCGAAAGTACTCTGGGCGAGATATGGCAGACACTCAGGGCACAAGCTGTATATCAGTGTGTCAATAAAATTAGGGACCATATGACAGAGAGTGATGAGATTAAAAAAATGAATTAACCCAGGGTTTTTGACAATGAAAATGACATTTATATGCCTTTGATAGCATGTTCACTTCTTCTGACTCCATGAGTCATTGCTAGTCATTAAAAACTTATTTGAGCTTACCAAGACAGCCTGTCTCTTACCTGCATATGCCAAGTTTCTTGGGAGGATAGGGGGTGGTTGGAACAGTAACCTGGGCTCTCTTCTCCCCTGTTCCCACTGTTACTTTGGAGCTGTTTATCTTTCCAGCCTTTACTTTTCAAGTCTACTATGTGGACAATGCAAAGTTCATACTCCATCAAGCCGCCCCCCTCCCCCCAGGTGTCGAGAGACCAAAACAGAAGCATGGGAGAGCATCCTCGAGGTATACAGTTCTGACAGGCCTAGGAGAACTGCTCCGGGTATTTCAGGAGCATCACAGCTTGGTCTTGTGCAGTATCTATGGCCTCTCTGAGGACCATTGCTCTCCTCCTGGTTCTGTGCATGTGTGAAAGAGTACACCAGTAGGTTTGACTAGTGTCATAGAGTGCTCCATTCAGGCCCTTACCTGGAACCCAGCAAGGCTTTCTTGCAAGGCTAAGCAGTTTCTTATTTTAAACATATAAATGGCTCAGACAGGGGAGGGGAGAGCAGACACACACACACACACACACACACACACACACACACAGCTGCCATTCACAGCCTCAGGTCTGTGTTTGCTTGTTTGAAGCTCTGGAGGAAAAGCCCTGTGCTTAGACTAACCTCTGCTGTGAAGTCACCTGTACACCCTAAGAGCAAAAAAGGAAACCATCTGTGGACATCAGATCTCACTTTGCTGCTCCCCTCACCAAAAGCTTCTATTTGAAGGCTCCCCACTGTCATCCCTACTTCTCTCTGGGATGAGAAAGGATATCATAAAGCAGCTATTTTTTGCAACGGCTGTAAACCTGCATTTAGATTTTTACAAGATCCCAGCCAGAACTTCCAATCACCTGCATGCTTATGTGGAAGGAGATTTTAGAGCTGAGGGGAAATGAATGTCCTCAGAGACAGTCATCCATGCTCATGACCCGAGAACATTGGAAGAGCAAACGAGGGCAGGGCAGAGCACCCTGGCAAGCCAGGCAAGGCTCCGGAGGCAGCCGGGCATCCACAGGGCCTGCTCTAGACTGCCCTTTCCTGTGTCCAGCTTACCAGCTGCTCTTGTTCCACCTCTGCCCCATCCCAATGGCCACTCGTTCTGCACTCCCTCACACAGACACTCTCCTCTACCCATTTCTGCTCTGACAACTGTAGGCAAGGGGAGAGAAAGAAAGGGAAAGGATAGAAGGTAGGGGGTGAAGTGGAGCAAGAGAGGCTGAAAGAAGAGAGGGAAGGACTGGAGGAAAACAAGATAAAAAGCTTTCATAGTAAAGGATCCTGATGCCATATGTGTGTATGTTTATGCATGTGTGAGTGTGAGCAAGTGCCTGTGAGTATGTGTGTGTGTGTATGTGTGTGTGTATGAAAGTGTTCCCTTAGTGCTAGCTCATGTTATATAGGTACATGTGTATGCATGTGTGTGCATATATGTACATGTGTGTAGAGGTGGGAAGAAGCCTTTGCTTCTTAGTCACTATTCACCTGTCCACCTTTTTATTTTTTGAGGTTCAGTCTTTCACAGCCTGGAGCTTGACCAGAAGGGTGGCTGTTCATTGAGCCCCAGGAATCTGCCCTTTCCCACCTCCTCAGTGCTGGGATTATTGTCCTTTTTTAAAATGTAGCATCTGGGGACCCAACTGGGGTCCCTATGCTTCTGAAGTGGGCACGGAACTGAACATCCCACAGTCCTGATGCTGTATTTTTCAACTACTGTTTATTGGCTTGGCCTTGAGCCTCCCAAGGTTAACCACCTCTGTGTCTTTCCTCTTTCCTGGGGGTTCTGCACTCCAGTGTGGAGGCATATTTATTTTCCATCTCTTCTCAAACTGAAGTGTCAGCATGCTCTGAGGATCACATTCCTGTCTGAGCTTAGTAGAGTTCAGGTTGCTATTTTGCTTTTAGAAATGGGGAGAACTTTTGGTTGTTTACAGAGGAGAAACCAGTCAAGAGAGTTAAGAAAATGGAAAGGATTTCCTCACAGTCCACCCACCCATGGAGTCTTTACCTTGTAAACCACAAGCCCAGATTTTCTTAGGAATGGACACACAACACTGGTCAGTTTGGAAATATTTGTTCATTTTGAATCATGTTTGAAAGATGATTTGTTTTAAAGGGAAACGGGTGTTTTGTCAGGGAAACAGGGTCAGATTGTTGCAATGCAAAGGGATCACTATGCTTATCTTATTTGAGATAGAGTTCTTGGCTTGCCACTACCAGCTGACCCCTGCTGAATGGCCCCAATACGGGCTTTCAGTCCCTCAGGAAAAGCCCTCCTAAAGAACACAGCCTTTACTGATATTGGAGTAGAGTACTAGACTTGGAGATCCAATTTTTATTAGGTTGGGGCTGCTGGGGTTCTGGGTCCAGCTGAAGACTCACTCTCTAACCTTGTAGTTCAAAGTATCTTGGGGTTGGGGAAAACCAGGGCATCATTAAAAGCAAAATGCAGCTTCTGAAGTCCTGGTTAGGATATAGATTTAAAAAAAAATCTAGTACTTGAAGATAATTTAGAAGGTCGCTCTGCTCTAAATTTAGTAAGTCCTCAGGAAGGGAGAATATAGGCTGGCTAAGCTGCTCGAGTCCCATTTTCTTTCATTTTATTTCTGCATAAAAGAATATTACCTTGTACACCTCTGACTAGATTGTTCCTTCACACAGCATGATGTGGCATTTGTATAAACACTTTAGTTGTGTCCAACTTCAGACAATAGCAACAAAGAAGAGGAAGGGTCTGAACTTGGCCTCACACAACCGTAAGCACACTTACTAGGTCCTGTATTTTTTCCTAAGTCGAATTTGCTTACCCCATCTCTTGATCCCACTAAGAGGATGCTCAAGCAGTGCACCACGTGTTCCTAGAAAGGCTGACCTTATTTTGGACAAGAAAAGTATGGCAGAAAACAGTTCCCCTTACCTGATCTGCAAACCTATGGAAATGGGTTTGAATGTAGGCACAGGACCTGGGTCTTATGTGAGGCAGGTTTTAATTGAACACCATTGTTAATGAAGACTGAGGGTTAGTCAACACTCATGACTTCAAACTCTGGCTGCAGACCTCCATGGGTTGGAAATGTTTTATGCCATTAATAGACATTTCAAGGGCATAGGTGGCTTGCAGGTCTCTCTGGGGACTGTCTTGGCATTCCATGATTCTATGTGCCCAGCACGTCTCAGGGTTTCAGAGTATGCACTCTACTGTAACCCTTGATCTAGGACTTTCAGAAAATCGATATCTATAGCTCTGATGGGATCTTAGGGATCTTTTGATCCCTAGGATCTTGTCAAATTGGTGTGATTAAAAAAATAATGAGTAATAAGAAAATGCTGCTATTTTTTTTAAACATTTCATGTGACCCATAGTAGACAACCAACAGTGGTTTGCTAAATTAAATCCATCTCAAGAAGTGGTAGGGTCTTCTCTTCTGTCAGACTTCATTCTAGAAGCCTTTATCTTGTGCCTATAAAACACAAGAGTGTCGGTGCCCTTGTGTTGGAGCAAGCTATGTCTCTTGAATTCTTTGCTCCTGAGCATCTCATGAGACTACATCCTATCTCTCATTACTTCTCTATAGAAACCTTCCTATTGGCTTTTCCTTTTCTTCTACAAAAAGGAAACAAAACCACTTCAGGGAGTGAGATCCTCAGTTGTGGTGGATTGCTCCCCTTGGAAGTCCAACTACAAACCACTGGTCTAGACAGAGAGGTGCTAACAATAAAATGTTAATCCCAGAAACTTCTCTGAACATAACCCTTGTAAAGCAACAACAAAAGGACAAAGGAGCTAATGAGAAGGAAAACTTGAAATGCTGAGGGTCTTCTATCATTCTGATCTGTTAGCAAGAGCTTTTGTTGGAAATGTTCTTGGCAAGGAAAAGGCAGTGTTGGGTATTGAGGTTATAAGTACAGCAATGAAAATAAAGCAGTAGTTGAGGAAGAGAGATAAGATGTGGGAAGGGGTTTGCTACAGTCCTGAGAAACCCTGCCCTGTTATTTTATCCATCAGCCACCACACTCATGGTGTCCATACGTGCCATCAGTAAGATGCTTATACGGTTGGTACGAAGCGTCTCAGGCAGCTCACAGCCTCCTATGTGCAACTAGTTTGACATGACTGTCTACACAGAAGGAGGACTGCCATTTGATACCTCAAAGACAATGTCCCTGAGTTTATGGTGAAAGGGGATTATCAAAATGTCCATTTGATACTTTAATGACAAACAGTGCAATGCAATGCAACTTGATCCTCTTTTTATTGAGTTTCTCAACACATGGCATATTATTCTATTTTTATGGTGGGCTCTCATTCTTCTCCCATTTGGGACTCATTTGTCCTTCACATGGCTCTAGGATTTGTCTGAAGCCCCGTTTTAGCACTTGTGACCTGACAGATGCCATGGAATGCGCATCTCAGTAGTACTTAGAATCCAGGGAACACATTCCATTTATCTTTGTGAAGGTTCTAGCAAAGTACTTGGGTTATCTACAAAATCAAAATGCGATTGGTTAAGGCAGTTTAGGAAAGATATTTTGATGAGACCAGCAGATGACTCATCTGAATTTCTGGGCTCTGGAAAATTTCATGGAAAGACAAACAGTGGGCTGAAAGAGACTTCAAAACTTTTAATTTGTTGGAAAAGTGATAGGAAATTGATAATATCAAGTGTGAAGGTCACATGCCAGGAGATTTCTGAGAGGGAAATGACAGATCAGACAGCATCATACCTAGTTGTGCTAATGGGATCATGGTTAGCCTAATCAATTACAGATGAGATCAAGGTTTCCTAAGTATGGAAGCAAGAATTGGGGTTCTATCAGTGTGCTTGGGGAGCTCTCTCAAGGCTTACTCTTGAACCTAACTCTGAAGGCTATATATAGGTAATACCGCTCCACTACACTGTCTTGATATTGAAACACAAATACAACGTGGGTACCCTTGGCCAAATAATGGGTTGGTTGAAGACCTGAGAAGTAGAAGATAGAGAATGCTTCCTTCCCAAAGTTCCTTATTTGAAATTCCTTACACTGCAGAGCAAGGGCCATTGGTCAGAAAACTGTGAAGCCTCATCACCAGAACCATGCAGAGTCAGACAATGGAGAAATGGAAGCTATTCACCCTGGGTCTCAGCCTGGGCCCCTCATCTTTTACTGTGTTCTGCTGCCTTGTCACGCTCTACCTCTACCATAAGCCCCTATCTCTGCTTCCAGGCAACATCATTTGCAGAACAAATCTCAAAGCTCCTTTTTTTTTTTTTTTTTTTTTTTTTGCTAAAGCTGAAATTGGTGGCTTTACTGGAACCACTGAAAATCAAACAGAGCAGGCTTGAAAGACCCATGAGAAATTAATTTTCTTTGTCTGCCAGTACTGAGGATTTAGGGAACTTGTTAGGGGGCTGTTTGTGCTCTATTTCTGACTCTGTGATTGAATGCTTTATTGTTTTCCTCCCTAGGGCTCCAAAGTCCTGCAGAGCCCACATCAGGCACCAAATCATAGTGGGCAGAACTGGTTCCTAGGGGACATGTCCTTTCTTGGTGGGTGTCCTCTAGCTGACCTTTCTGCACGGGGCACAGAGTGGACACAGGAGCCTACCTCTCAGCCTCTTCAGCCTCTGCTCCCGTCGTCTCCTCCGCACAACCAGAAGAAGCACAAAGAGCAGCAGAACCCCGACCAGGATGCAGGAGATGGTCACAAGGATCTTGAGCCCTTCGTTGGTTGTCAGCCCTTCTTCGCTTTGGACAACTGACTTAATGAGTGGAGGGATTGTACCTGAAAGCAGGGCCACGATGTTAGATGGCTATTAATGGCGACGGCGTGGTGGAGTTTTTAGGGATGATGGGTTACAGAGAGACCGCGCGGTGTGATCCAGGGGTGTCTGTGTGATGAGAAATGAGAGGACCGGCTCCCTGAATCTTTGTGGGTTGACTTGATCAACTCTCCCTTCACCCAACCTTCCAACTCACCCTAGCACATCTTCGTAAAGAACTGAGTATTTGTTTGTTTGTTTTTTGGGTTTTTTTTTGGCAGAGTGCTCTAGGATGCCACCCTCTGATAGTATGGTGCCTGGGCTCTGGGCTCACAAAAGCCACCTTGAGTCACCTGAAATTCAATGCCCACTTGGCTGTCAATCACAATGCTTTTGCTAAAGGCTGTTTGAAAACTGCCTATGAAAGGAAGAACAGATTTGTCAACTGGACAGAAGACCCCCTTCGGGGAGGACATAAGGTACGCCAGTCTAAAGAAGCATAGATGACCTTTTTTCTTTTGATTATTCTCTTGATTTCAACCCCAGTTTCACAGCTGCTTTTTAAAATTTCCTGCTTAGGGTAGAAGAGCAAAGGGCACCTTTTCAAAGGGTAGGGTCTAACTAGGTCACCGGAAATGGAATCACTGGCAGGGCCTCGTTACGCTGCTCTATAAAACTTAGGTTATTTGGAGCGGTAAGAAACAAAATAGAAGTCAACTGAACTCTGGGCTGTTAAGATGCTTTCCACCCGGAGGCTGAACATGAGGGTGCAGACATCTGTGATTTATGGGGCAGACATCTTACCGTCACCCATTACATAAGATCTTCCATTCTCGCTGTCTTTTCTATGCAAACCAGAAAGCCAGGGTTTTAGAAAAAAATAATGCATATATATGCCATTTTCCCAAGAGCAGAAAAGAAAAATCTTATTTAGTAACTAGAGCCATAAAAATGCAACCCCTGGCCCTCTCTGATCTCTGCTGGCATCAAGCAGAGTGTTCTTTTAGTATCACAGCATCTTGGGCGGCAAACTCAAGCCTACAAATATCCAGACTCCAAGAAAGAGGCACAGAATTGGTGACTGAGGCTGGTCTGTGAACAGGACACCACAAGGACATGTAGAAAGTTTTGGTGAGCGAAATAGAGGTGACTCAGATAAAGATGTGGGGGAGATGGGAATCTGACTGCTATGAACATCAGGGTGATTTTGTTTCAACATTTGTTTTCCCTAATATGAAAAGAAGCACATGTGGCCAAAGAGATGCTAAAGCTACACAACCATGGTATCAATTAGATATGCCTACCACCTTTAAAAAAATTACTCATATCTTTGTGTCATGAATTTTTTCAGATTTCAGAAAAGAGAATGCCCCTCACACACACCTTTCTAATATGGTTCTGAGTAAAGTGAGAACATTGTACATGTCTCAGAAGCTGAACATTTAAAATCTGGAGACTATTTGGGACATGAACAGGTGTTAACATGCCACCTATGTGTAGCAAGCTCTCTCTCTGTCATCTGTTGCAAGATATTTCCTATCCACTCACATTGAGGCAGTGAGAGACTAGTGACTGGAGGGGAGAGAGAAGGAGGAGCTAAGAGAAGTGAGGGGGGAGGGGAGAGGGGAGAGGGAAAGGGCTCAGTAGACAGTCAAACAGAGCAGAGAAAGAGACTCAGATATCCAAATGGCTTCAGACGTATTTCTGGTGTTTTGGAGAGGTTAGAAATATTGGGGTAAGATCTTATCATTGTAAACTGGCTTTATGAAATTGGGAGTTTCTTATACATAAATATATTTGGTTAACTATTCAAGTTTAAGAGTCATGCTTTACTGGATACTTGGAAGGAGTGGTGCTGAGGCCTGGTGGAGCAGTACTCTTTCATAGTTATTACCTACTACAGTCATCCACTGGTATAGGCCTTGGTCCAGAGTATAGGTGTCTAAAGCGATATGTATACTTAACTGGGCATGTGCTTGCAGGTGCTGGGGTGAAGCTTTAAGTGCACTTGATAGAAGCCATGGTCTTGGCCCTTCATTTTGTAAGAACAGACAATCAGGCACCTTTGGGGGAAAACCTTAGACATGAATGTTGCTCAGCCTGTACATGATGCTCAGGACAAAGACTTCTCTAAATAAAGTCACACACACACATAACAGAGTGAGGCCAAGTAAGAGGGGCCTGAGCCCTTGAAGGGGAGAGGCAGCTGTCCAAGAGCCTGGGCTTTACAACAGCCCATTGGGTAGAGCCCAACACCAGAAGGACTTCTCTTGAATGTCCTTCCTACAGCTTAGGATTTGGCTGCAGAGGCAAGAGAAATCTGATTCTATCTGAGATAGGCTTCAGAAGCAATGATTGCGGGCAAGAGATGGAAGCCATAAGGATTAGCATAGCATGGCAGAGAGAAAAAGCACAACTCAGGGTCTACTTGGGACCACAGTCCCTTCTGAGCAGTGTGGAATGGACAGCAGGCTCAGAGGGGAAGCTCATTCACTGCTCCAAACAGCCTGATGAGTCACTGTTGGTGATCAGTACTCAGAGCCTATGGTTGCCTTTCCATAAGTGAGGGTTTCTGTGGGGCTGCAGAAACCAGCATGGCCGTGCTGCAAGCAAGACCCGTTGACTGATCGTTGAGAGATGCTGCCTTGGCTTCCCTGGACTGGGTTTTGTTCAGGCACCCAGAATTTAAATGATTTGGTTAAGGCAGCAAAGGTCAAGAGACTCCCTAGCTTTTAGACTGTGCATAAAACATTTGTACATGCACAGCATGACCTATCCACCATCTATTCCCCTCAGTGCCCCTGCCTCTGGTGAGACCAACCTAACTTCCTCTGCCATGGAAAACTGTTGTGCACATGCATTTTAAGGGTGTAATGAGAGCAAAAAGAAAGTTGTTATGTGGATTGGGATGGATGGGGAAGGGGTGGGAGACAACAAAAGCAGTGTTAGCTCACAGTCATCTGCAAAGCAACAGAACCATGAGGCAGAGTCCTTCAGCCCTGAGAGAAGCTACTCCTGCGTTAAGACTCCCCAGGGACTTCCCCTTAGTCCCTTCCTTTAGAAACACAGTGATAGTCATCTGTGTACAATGGACTGGGGAGCCCGCACAGAGAAGGGGCTGAATGGCCCAAGTGGGCTATGGGGGCACTGCTCGCTCTGTGGTAATGACAAGTGTCTCGTAGGAGAGTGGATAGCACACATGTGCACATCCCCGAGCCACAAACAGGAAAGCCAAGAAGCCGTGACTTACTGCCATCGTAGTTCAGTGTGGCGAAGTTGGCTTGCTTCTCTGCGCAGCCGGCGCTGTTGCACACTCGCATCTGCAGTTCATACCATGTGGCTTCTTGCAGGTCATACAGAATGTAGGACTTGGAAAGGGAGGTCCGCTGAGCTGTGGTCCAGACCGTGGTCCCAAAGGGTCTGTACTCAAGAGTGAATGAGGTGATTGGACAGCCGCCGTCATTCCAGCCAATCAGATTCAGCCTCACTCGGGTGGTATTGATGCTGGCGAAGAGCTCCTGCTCTTTGGAGAACTGGGGCTCTGTGGGAGATAATAGTGTCATTTGTGGGTACATGGGTGACCACAGCTGGTTCAGGTGTGTCCCCTCCCAGCACTCCCCCAGGAGGGAACAGCGAGAACAAGAACAGAGCCTTGGGAACCAACATGTTTTCCCAACCACAAGGACTGTGGAGGTTGAATGGATGCAGCATACTTTTACATAGTGTAGAGTTCTCTGAAGAACAGCTCCACTTTCTTATGTGGATTCTTTCAGTGGTTCACACACTGCAGTGTATGGAGCTGAATAAATTCCCTTCCCACAGAGATACAGAATGGGGTTTGGGAAGTATCAGCAACTCTCCTCTTCTATCCAAACCCTTAGTTCAGTGGCCTCTGACATAGTGGGTGTTACCCTACACAGACGAAACTCTTATCTTGTTATCCAAAACTTAGGTGCTAGACTCAAATACCATGTCTCTCCTGCCATCTGGTTCTCCTTCCCTGGTGGGAGTGGAGCTAGCCCATCAGATCTCTCTTCTCCTCCATACACAGATAGGGAGTCCCCTATCTTTATTAGATAGTGTCCTGCCTTCTTTCTGCTATTCTTAGTTGCACCTTTGACCTCTGGGAGCCACTTCTTTGGGCTTCATCTCGAACTTCTATTTTATTTCAGATTTTTAAAAAAAGTCAGTTCATTTGGAAGTGTTAACCTTTAGCACAATCATTTCCGCCTTAAAACCTATGAGGGCAGGCACCCCATTTCATGGTGTGCCCAGCCTGGGCACTCTTGTTGACACCCTTCAAAGGGCTTTCTTCTCTGAACTGTAAGTTAAAGAATGAGATAGGGAACTAGAATGTTCTGGAAGGTTCCGTGGTCAGTCTCATTTCGGGAACAGGAAAGCTCAAACACACAAAACCAGTCCAAGTATTTGCTGAGTCTTTCATGGTCCTGCCCCCTTCACACGAGAAGACGAGAAGGAAGGAAGCAACAGAAATCCTCACCTTTCCCCAGAGTTTTGGCTTCTATGATTTCACTTATACGTCCGGGTCCTACTCCATTTTGGGCAGTAAGGGTGAACTTATACCACGTCCCACACTTTAGGTTTTCCAAGCGGTAGGAACGCTCACTGGGGCTGATGGGAAAGCTGCCCCACTGCTCACTGTTGTCCTCGGAATATTGCAGGATGTAGCCTGTAACGACCAGAAGACAGTCTGGTGAGCTGTCTCTGAAGAGGTAGCAGGATGAGTTCTGTAATTCTGGGTGCCTTTAGAAGAGAATAACTCCAACTCTTCCTGATTCTCGAAGTTTCTCTCACATTCAGATAAGGGGAGGGGTAAAGTGATTAATGAATCACTTCAGCAATACAAGACATTATTAATTGTTACTATGGTTACACTACTGCACGTGCATGGAAAGAAAGCCTGCCTATCAACATCATGCTGGATTTGATGAGTACCAAGCTGTCAAATATCTGCCTCTCAGAGCATATGTCTGAATCTGTGTATAGACTGAAAGTGGCTATCTTGACAGTGAGGACAGGAGTGAGCATAGGAGTCTTCGCCATTACGTCCTTCCTACATTCAACTGGGGGGACATTTGCAGTCATAGGGGGAAATGGGCTCCAAGTCCTGTGTCCAACCCAACAGTTCTATAAGAACCTGGCTTCTCAGGATGAATGGTTTGCTTGACACTTCATTTCTCATCTCTCCTTATAACTATTCTCTTCAGGATGTCTACTACCGCTGACCACTGTCCATATCAGACATTGCCTCGAGCACCTTGCTTAAGTCACATCACACAAATGGTGCTTTGATCCGAAGGTGCAGATGACAACAGGTCTTTAGAAGGCTGAGTTTTGAGGAAGATGCCAAGCACCTCTGTCTACAGTACCCACTCCTTGCCCTGGTGTCCTTGAAACTACTTCTTATGATCTTCGTCCTTGATATCTGCAGTCATGTTACTGGGGTCGGATGTGACCTCTCTGCTCTGCCCTTGTTTCCTAGATTGTCAACATCTGACTTATGATGGTGTCAGGGCCCTGGGAGACTAATATCGTCTATCTCTCCCTGGGGAATTCTTCTTTTAACACAGACAGAACACTTCTCATCTGCCAGGTGGCAGAGGCTCCATGTCCCAGATCAGTGCCAATCAGATTCCCCAGGTCCCTTCCTGGGGTATGTATCACTGACTGCTGCTTGTGCCCACACTGTTATCAGTATCCTCCACAGTCTTGTTCTCTCTGGCTCTCTAAAACCACAGAACCCATACTTTCTGGACCTCTCTTGGCAGCTTTTGTGTTACTGAGCTCCCACAGAATCAGCCAATCTCTGAGAAGATCTGCTCTCAGACCCCAGACTCCACTCCAGCTTACCTGGGGACTGGGCTTTGCTCTTCTTAACACCAAAGTTACCTCGATACCTAAGTGATCTGACCCCTGATTTCTGTTCTCTGATGCTGCTGGATTTTGTGACATCAACATTGCTAGTGTAGGTGTATAATTTATGATGTCCTCCAATGCTTTGGGCACAACTAAATATGTCAGTGACTTGGAAACTTTTTCAGCATAATTAGACTCACTTCTAAGACTTTCTATGCTGGTGCTACCCAGGCTGCTTGCTAACTGAAAAGAACAAAATTCAAACTGTTTGGAATCTAGATCCTGGATCCCTTGAGACCCATTTATTTTCACTAAGAATTTTTCTCTCTCCCTTGTGTGAGGCCATTTGAAGCCAGAGCCAAGTTGCCTTGACCAGCATCCATACTTCACTCACTTGTCATAAACTTTGGTACCCTGTGATGCTCTCTTCTCCCCAGCTGTTCAGCATCATTTCTGATTGATGTAATAATTGTGACCACCACAATTTTGTTCTGTATAGTGTCTGCAGCTGGGTCCTGGTGGCTTCTTGGCAGCAGGGATTTTGTTCCTCTGCTAATGAGTCCCTGTGCCTTGCACATGGCAGCCGTTACAAAGCTGTCCCACGCTCCTCAAACCCACAGGCACAGCCTCACCCCTAATCATCAGCTATTTTTATAAAGTAACCTCACCTTATTTCTTTCTGACAAGAGAAACAAAAAGGAAGAGTCTCCCTTCAGCCAGCATCCCAACAACTACATCTAGAAGACAGCCAAGTCCTGGTTGGTCGCAGTGTGATTTCCGGGGATAGTGACTTTTCTCAGAGTGGATGTATGGCAGTGAATAAAGCTAAAGGAGATGGGGTGCCCTGCTCCCGGAAGCCAGGAGCTGGATGGGTGCTCTGTGGCTCTACCTGACAGTTTCTGAGTCTTTCCAGCTGTCTCCCCACCCTTCTCCTCTCCTCCTGCCCTTGGAGCCTGAGCCCCTTCCTCTCTCGCCTGCTCCATGACCTCTGTTGTGACTTATCACTTGCTCTTGCCCACCTCCTCCATCTTTCTCCTTTCCTTGCTGTGGATCAAGACAGTGCCATGATCCACCCATGACAGGAGGATCTTTTCACTTCAGTGTCAGCTTCCCCCAGACCCTGCTACGGTGCTCGAAATTCAAAGTCTTCTTGCAAAAGGGTTGTTTTAGATCTGAACACCCTGTGCCTTGAGTTATGTGTGAGGACAGTAACTGGTAAACTGAAGAGATGGTGTAGCTCTGACAGAGTCCGGGAAAGAATAACAACTGGTGGTTACTGAGACACAGTGTGCCAGGCTTGTTACAACTTAGTGACTTTCTTACATGATTCTGGGCAACTGGAAAGGATGAAAGTTACTAAAAATGGAAACCAGCAAGACAAGTGTGGCTTCTAGTGAAGAAAACTAGGTTGTGTGGGGAGGCTTAAGTATAGACAGAGAAAATTTCCAGAGAAACAGCTCAGTTCTCCTCTTCCCTCCACTGCCCTCCTCTCCCCTCCTCTCTCCTTTTCTCCCCTCCCTCCTATCCTTTTCTTTTTTCTTTGTTTGTTAATAGCTCACTTTTATATGAATGATCAGAGTTTCAAAGAACATCATAAAAACAGGCGCGTGCTCCAGATGCATGCTTAGATGATGGAAAATGAGTTTTCTGAGGCATTTGAGGGAGAATAAGCTATCATATGAGAGTTATTTGGTGAAGATGTCCCGTTTTGGTCAGTGGACAGTTCCACAAACATGATTGTGAGTGACTCATCTCATTACCTCGGATGGAGCTGCCACCATTATCTCCAGGGAGCCAGGAGAGGGTGATGGAGGAGGATGTTGTCTTGGATACGGTGAGCCGTGGCTGATCTGGTGGAACTAGAGAGGAGACAGTTTGTAGAAAACAAGAATTAGTTTCTCATATCTTCAATCCTCAGTAACAGTCATTTACCAAATCATTTGTAACATCCATTGATTAAATATGTGTTTTAAAGTTGCCAAAATAGGCAATTCATTTCTGTCAAGATGTCTGTCTCATTGATGTCTCAGGCTAGTGAGACAGAGCATAGTGAATCTATGATTTAAGGAAAAGTAAACCACATTTCTACTTTCACTAACATCTAATTTGTTTCTGCACTAGCCTTTGGATTCCAGAGTTGGTTCATTAGGGATTTAAACTTTCAAACTTACTAAGGACATGGGCACTAATTTACTCTGAACTCCAGACAGGAAATTACATGGAAGTGATTGACATGCCCACTTAGCTGTTTTGCTTTTTCCCAAGAAAAAAAAAGGAAAGATGCAGCTAGTAGGAGGGATAATAAATACCACATTGCAAGACACAACATCTATACATAGGCACACACTCATTCACACAAGCATGCATACTCTTTCACACATGCACACACACAGAGACACACATACAACCACATATGCATATGTGTATATATGTACTTTTATTTGTATATGTAAACATGCAAACAAGTACATATGCATACATATATATATGCACACATTGGCACACACAGAGATACATATGTACACACAGACATAAACACACGCATATAACATACACAAAGGCTCTGAAAACCAAAGCTGTGACAGTGTTTGTGGCAATGTGTACCCAACCTTAGGCAAGAACTGAAGGGCATACGTTGCTAAACAATGGCCTCAATTCAATTCTGGATGAAACACTAAATAAATTCACAATCGGATCATTTCTGATTTAGAGAGCACATCATATAAAACACTCCCTCTTCCTGTGTGTAAAACCTGAGATACTGACCCAAAGGCCTGAAACACTAACCCATCCACTTAGAAAAATAATTTAATGGTAGCTTTAACAATTCCCTGGAACTCTCCTGACTTCAATTAACTCAAAACCCAAAATTGATTTCACAGTATTTTTGGAACATATGGTATTGCCCCTCCCTGTTCCATCTCACTCAGAAGAGTATTGATGGTATTTTCATTTGCTGTGATCTGTTAACATGACAACACCTGAATCCAAAGAAGCATGCATTTGAATTTCTTCTCTAATAAAATATCCCTCATGCAACTAAATCTGAATTCAATTAATGCCCATGTGGGTTTTGTACACTAATTTAATATTCCTTGAGGAGTGTTGTATATATTTTGTGTATAACAATAAGTTACTAAGTACCTTGCATCAAATACAAAGTATAACAATAAGCTTTGAGCTTTAATCAGTGAATCTATGACTAGCTGAGACTCTAAGCCTCTTGTCATGCTATTTAACTTTGTAGTTGATACAAGATATTTCATTGTCTATTGATTTAATTAGCAGACTTAAATGATAATATTCAGAGAACTCCTTTGACTTAATGCTGTACTGGTCACACATGTGTGTGTAAACCATGCATAAGTTGAGCAAGAAAGACTTTTTCAGAGGTGCTCACATACAGAAATAATAAACTAGACATCTTATATTTGAGAAAAAATAATTTTCTCAAATTTCTTTGATTAGTTCAGTTTATATTTTCCAAAATAAATATGCTATTTTACAAAATGAAAATAGCAAAATTTTTTGAGTTGGCTTAATTTTGCTATCTGCATGTAAGGTAAACATACTTCAAGGTCATTTAGGAGGCACCCAGCTTTGTACCTTGTACTTGCAAATTTAATATGATCTCATCTGATCCCCAGTTGTTATTGGCAACACAGCTGTAATAGCCAGAGTCCTCTGCCTTCACCGTCCGAATGATGAAACTCCCATTGCTGAAGATGCTCCTACGGCCGTCAATCGTCACCAGGCTGGGTGTCCCGTTACTGCCTCACAGGAAGAAAAATGCACAGATTAGAGAAATTATAGCCACATTAGCTGAGGTCAGCAAGAAGCATCAAGCCTTTCTGTGGAGCAAATAGGAAACTGCAACCTCAATTATTTTTGCATTATGAGATAACTGTGCTGTGATTATGTGACCAAACCACTGACTAGCAGAGGTTAAAAGAAAACATATCATGCAGAAGGCTAGATCTGTGTCAATGGCCAGGAATCTCGTTCATTAGTGGCCAGAAGCCCATGACTATTGTCATATCTAACATGTCTCTTTACTCCCCAACTCTGGCGTCGGAGATTTTTCTCCCTGTGAGAAACTCTCTTGCTGGCAGAGGGGTCAGCCACATGTGGCAAACCAAATTTTGTGATCTCTCATAGGCTTACAATCAATTAAAAAAAAATCACAGTGTTTAATGAACTTGACACGCACAGGATAAGATGGCATCCTGAGGGAGCATGGAGCTGACCCTCCTGTGAAGTGTCTGCCATCATGACCTCTGGAGTCACTCCTAGGTAAGGCAGAGCGCCAGCTTGACCCAGGAAGCTTATGAATTTGCTTTGGATTAACCAACTTAAAATGCAATGAGAAAATTGCTCACTGGGTCCAACCCATTATTTCGATCATTTGAGCTTGTAAGTGCTTTTGTTTGGAAATAGGCACCCTTCTGAATCTGCTATTTTAAATCTCCATGACATTAGCGGATGTTCAGCCTCTATTTATATCTTAATTTCTTCCCCTGCCTGGAGATAAAGCATGTTCAAGAGACACGTGGACAGGACTCACCATATCCTCTTCCCTTTCTCTTTTAGGTTATTATTATAGTAATCAATATTGAGCATGGATAACCAGCTTTTCTGTCAGGCAAGTCCTAATGGGTTTCATTTCTTTTTCTTGAAACAGGGTCTTGCTATGTGGCCCGGCATGTTGGCCTCACAACATGGCAGTGTTCCTGCTCTAGCCTCTCACGTGCTGGATCTACATGAAGCTTAGTTCTCTTACTTTACTTTAGTTCTATGTACGTGGGGAGAGGGGTGCGCATGGTGGCAAGAGGTTCTCAGATTCTCCCCAGAGCTGGAGTTACAGGCAGTTATAAGGCACTATCCAGTGCCTCATAACTCATATGGGCTAGGAATAAAACTAGGTCCCTTGCAAGGTCAGTACTAAGCCATCTTTCCAACCCCTGAATTCCATTGCTTAAGTAAATTCCTTCCTGGGGCTTGTGCCTTAGGTTAGAGTGTCCATTATCTCAAAAGAAGAGAGAGCTAGTAAAGTTCCTGATAACTTGGGCACTGCGTCTTCATTCCCCAGTGATGCCCACAGTGCAAACTCCCACGGTGATGCTTGGTTGGTCTGGCTCCTTTCCTCACAAGTGTTTTCCTGAATTTCGGGGTCTGGATTGATAGAAGACTGATACATACAGTTCATCAAAACCACATGCTTTGAAGCAGTTTCTCCGGATACAGTCAGAATGCTCAAAAGTAGGTATGGGGTACTATTTTTTGTCTTGTTTCAGTGGAGCACTGGGTTTCTTCAGCTTTCATTACTATGTATGAAGTAGGCGTTGGAATATAGCTCCATTGGTAGAGTGCTTGTCTAGCACACACGGCCGTGCTAGGTTTGATGCTTTACACCAACTGTACTGGGCATGATGGCATAGGACTGTTATCTCCACACCAGGAAAATGGAGGTGGTGGTGGGGGGCAGAAATTTAAGATCATCCTTAATTATACCATGAGTTTGGAAGCGAGCGTGAACTACAAGAAACACTCTTAACCCTGATGTCCATAAGGCTGCTTGATATATTGGCTAAGGGCTCACTAAGAAGGCATACATTGGGTTGCTGGTTACCTATCCTTCATCCATTTTACAGCAGGTGATGGGTCTCCAACAGCTTTACAAGGCAAGACGATATCCTTCATCCATGGAGTGGTCACTGTCCCGCTGAACGTGAGGATCCGTGCAGGAGCTACAACACCAAAGGGAAGACTGTTACAGAGCTGAGGTGGCCTCCCTAACAGAGCAGCCCTCCAGAGCCAATTAACACCGCAGCTGTCAATGCTGTTCTCCAGTGTCTGCAGTCTAAGAGATTTGCCTTGTAAGGACATGCTCGTGGCTGAAAGTCCCCACCACAGCCTCTTTTTCTCCTACTAACCAAATAGGAGCAGTATATTAAACACTCGGCATCCATAAGCCAGGCAACTCCAAGCTGTGTTTTCTGAGTGTGATTATTTTTCAGAGCACTTTATGAAGCGATTTGTCTCGGCCCCCAAACTGCACACTAAAATATACTTTTAATATCTGAGAGAATAGACAACATAAAACATCAAGTCCAATGGCCAGAAGAAGTAAATCTGGGAAAAGCTATTTACTGGCTATATGATACTTTGCCTGATTCCCCACACAGCTTGATCTTTATATATTTTAAGGAAAAGGGACAGTTCTGGGGACATTTGGCTTAGGACAGTGATTCACCCAGTACCACTACCATCAGTGATTATCAGGACCAGTAGATAACCAGGCCATAGTTCTTCCAAGGAAAACAACTCCCACATGTACCATCTACCAGGTACCATTTCCTAATGCACAAACCCCAAGGCAGAGGCTGCTCTTCTTTATTTGAGCCAGTAGGCTTGCACATGCAATGGAGGCTGGGGATGCAGGAAGGAGGGGTGGGTTCTCCTTGTAGGAGTTCAGCCTGGTTAGATTCAGGCACAGAGATCACAAGGAGGGAGCTTCTAGCTGACTCTGCATCCACACAAAGGGGACTAGAGCTGCTGGGATCCCTGCATGGTTCATAGCTTGGGAGTTATATTGGCAAAAGGAGAGGGCAGGGATGCCCTGCTGTTACTCTGCCTTGCTGCCAAGATTTAGGAAGATTTGATTCCCATAGTCAACCCAACCCCCCCCTGAGCTAAGTATCTCAGGTAATGCCTAATGTACGATAGGCATTTAAATAATTACTTGTTTGTTTAGCGGTGCCAGGGATCATCAAGTGCACAGCAGCTACCACCACAGAGCAGCATGCTGCCACTCCAGTGACCGATGAAATGCCACAATAAAATCTCTCCTGATGGGTCCCATCCTATGGAAGGAGCCTGTTTTCAGCTGAGCCTTGACTGTATGTAGTATCATTGCTATTTCACTCTGATTGTCTGGAGACAGGAGGTACCTGCAGGAATTCTGCCCATTCTATGTGTTTGGTTGTAGTTCCTCACTTATTCCACAGGACAGAATTCACAGCCCATGTTTTCTGTGAACTTTACTGTTCTCTCAGTGTTAGGAGGAATGTGGATATCATGGTTAAAGAGTCCAACACACACAAGAAGCCCTCTAGTTGTGTGGGTATCATGGCTGAAGAGTACAGTACACAAGAACTCCTCCAATTTAGTTGTTAAACTAATGATTCATCTTCCTGTATTTGAATATATAGCATTTTCTTCCTTCCTCACCATTCTAAGCTGCCTGGTTTTTAACTACTAAGTCAATAAGCACATTACCAAGCACTTGTAAAGGTAAAAGTCAGAATCTTTGAATGTCTGTTTTTTCAGGATTCTTAGAAATGATAATGGAACTATATATTTCCAATCCAGAGTCAAGAGGCGTTGCCTATAGAACTGGGATTATGATTCATGGAAGCAGGTTCATTGCAAAGGCTGATCTAGTTGGACTTTGGAAAGTTATTGACAGCAGTCACCAGTAAGAACACTATGGTTGTGCCTACTTTTGAAGGACCTGTCTACTATCACGATGGGGCAAGGGAACTGGCTGACACAGAGGGATTTATGGTTGCTTGCTGACTCGAATATCATTGCTACTTAAGGTTTTGTGGGGGGAGGCATTATGCAAATGAACCATGTGGTGATTTGTATGATAAATTTCCCTCACAGACTCATGATTTGAAGGTTTGGTCCCTAGTTGGAGGTGCTGTTTGGGGAAATTTATCAGACCCTTGGGAGGTGGGACCTTGCTGGAGGAAGGATACCACTGGGGTGGGATTTGAGGGTTCATAGCCTCACCCCACTTCCAGTTCAGTCCTTCTGCTTCATGTGTGTGGTTTGAGATGGGATCTATTAGATTTCTGCTCTCTGGCTGTATACTGTGATGCATCTCCACCCTTATAGTGGATGCATTTCTCTCTCTCTCTCTCTCTCTCTCTCTCTCTCTCTCTCTCTCTCTCTCTCTCTCTCTCTTTCCCTTTCCCCTCCCCTCTACCATCTCCCTCTTTCTCCCTTTCCCTCTCCCTCTTCCTCTCCCCCTACCTCTTGAACTGTAAGCCAAAATAAATTCCTCCATAAGTTCCTTGGTCATTGTGTTTTATCATAGCAATGAAAACTAGCTACTTCAACAACTAATGATTTTCTTACATCTGTACCATTTTAAATCCCATACACTCTATAATAGGTATGCAGTTTTAATAAGTATAAACCTGATTTGGATTGAAGAAGAGCTTCCTTGGAAAAAATGGCAGGTAGTGATTTTCACTAATTCTTCCAAACATATGTTTAGCGGTGTATCGATTAGCCCTTGGTATTGCATTCACCATGAGAGAAACCTCTTTCTTGGTTGGTAAAAAGAGCCTGGCCTGACCACTGACACATGATGACCACACGCTTCCTTTTGGATAAAGCAGGAGTCTAACAACCCTTGAGCTGCGGTTGGCCATAGGCCCTTCCACTGAGGCTCACGTGGCTTGTGTACCTTTAGCTAGCGGCTCCACAGTGATGATCTCACTGCTATTGCCTCTTCCGGCAGAAGTCACTGCCACCACCCAGACGCTATACTGCCGATTACGACTCAGGTTAGGTATTCTGTAGGAAAATGAGTCAGGAGAGGCTTCAAACTCGCTGATGACCTGTGAGAAGAGAGAGAAATGTTCCATCACTCACAGAAGCAAGCGGCACTATGGTTTCTTAAAAGAATGTTTACTAACATTTTGCTGATCATACCAGATGAAGCCCACATCACCAAGCACCCCCTAAAGGACTGGATTTTCAATGTGAACTGTAATTGGTAAATTTAGGTGGTCCTATGTTAACCTCCAACCCCTTTGATGACCACCCACCCTAGGAGCAATAAGACCCTTTATTGTTGGTCATCAAGGAACATAGAACACAATAAAATAGTATTTTAAAAGTTTGCTCATTGTTCAATGGACGGGATGGCAATATCTCAGAGGCTGCAGCCAGCAAGGCTGACTGCACCTGCACGGGTGTTTAATTTTTGAAAGGGGTTTCGGGGAGGGGTAAGGAGAACCTGTCAGTCTCAGAAAGGTGAAAGGACAGAACTGAGGCCTGTAAATGGAAAAGATAGACATAGAGGGGATTCTGGAGCTCTGAGGAGGTTCTATGTGGGCACTATTTGAGCAGATCTGCACACACATGGGTATGGAAAACTCCTCAGGGCAGGAGAGGAGCCACCCAAAAGGCATTGAGATCAGAACTCAGCACTCACAAGGACTGAGTTCAGTGCCTGCTCATGACACTAGACATTACGGCCATGAGCACTGGGTTAGGACATAGGCTCTTACCTACAAAGCGAGCAATATGTAGCTTAGGATTCAACAGCAGTCTAGTCTGGCCTGACAGGCCACAAAATCAGGAACTGGAGAGGTAAAATGACTAGGTAACCACCACATCTCAGAGGGAAAGTAAGGAATATTTATAGGACTTAGACTATCTACTGCTCAAATAAGCAGAGCCCCCATTGTCATCCAATAGAAACTCGGTGTATATGAACAATATAGGCATTGTTATGTAGATGAGCGGATCAATAAACTGTTTTGCTCCTTCCATGCGGTATTAATTCAACCACAGAGAAGAATGGACCGCACCGTAAGCAGGCCAAGTGAAAGAAGCCTCCTATAGGTTATCACTTAATGCTCTCTCCGTTGGATGTCCTGGATAGACAATGCATAGCCAGCAAACAGACAGATTGTCGGGGACAAAGAGAGCACATAGGTGACAGCTTTTCCCTTTAGGGTGATACAATCATTCTCATGTGAGAAAAAGGTAAGGGTCACAGGATGTAGTGAACACATCAAACCCACGGAACCACCCACTTCAAAGGCATCTGATCTGTGCTGTGTAAAAGACCTCTTGGTAAAGCTGTTATAAAAATACTTGTAGGAATTCCAAAATAGAGAAGTCATGAGTCACGGAAAAAATAATTATATATATTCAAAGTGACCCGTAATCAATGGGGATTGGTTTTCTGCAAAGTCAGTAAGGTAGTTTTATAATTATCTTACAGTGATGTTATACTTTCATAGATAAAAGAGATTAAATTGAGAGGTAAAGGGCATGAAAGTGCTTATTAAACTAAAAGAAATAGTATTCTTCTACACACCTATAGGCAACACTACCTGGACTTGGACAGGTCATCAAAGAAAAAGAAGACATGAAGTTGGGAGGGCATGTGGGGGAGTCTGGGGAGAACTGAAGGGGAAAATGGAGGGCAAATACATTTCTTTCATTGTGTGAAATTATCAAAAAATCAAAAAATCAAAAAACCCACAGAAGATGAGATTGTTAGCAGATCATATTTTATGAAAACCTGTAGTATTATGTCATCATAACAGGTTAAACATGGGTAGCAAAGACAAGACTATAAAATAACAGCACACACCAGCTACAGGCAACTGTCAATCAGGGTACCAGGTCTGTGTGCTAGTAAAGGAAGAGGAGGGACTGTACAGAGAAAATGTGAAGGAACTCTGAAAATGTTCCAAGCTTGAGACCCAGAGACCCAAAAATCTCAACTCCAGCCAGAAAAATAAAGGGATATAAAGAACAGCAAGGCAGATAGATCATAGTCCAACCTCTCAGGACAGCAACAGAAGAAGCAATCCTAAAGACACCCAGGGCCTTTGTGGACTAACAAGGAGACTGGCCTCAGATGCCATTTCAAAGCCAATCCAAGCAAGAGAAGAGTAGGACTAACCAAAGGGAAAAGCAACCAAACGATATATTCAACATTTTCCAAAATTAAAAGTAAAACCCTTCCAGATATTTAAAAGACTAGATATCTCTCTAACAGACATAGACTAGGGTCCTGCGTAGAGAAGAAAACGTGGTCCTGTTCACACAAAGGTGGAGCCCTCAGATGCCTGGACAAGCACTTGTCTGCTCTACATTGCCTGCCTCTCGCCTCACTCCAAACTGCATGTCCTGTCTCCCAGGTGAGCTTGATTTTCAGATGATTCTTGACAAATATACGACTGAACTCAGAGGCCCAGAGAAAGCGTTTGCCATGTTTAATATCCCAAGATGAAACTTTTGCCAAGTTAATTTTCATGATGTTCAAAGGAACCAAATGAGAGCTTATTTAGAAAATAGTTTTCATTATTTAAATTTCATTAAAGGATCACTGTTAGTTAAAAATAACAGTTTGGCATGGGTTTCTAATACAGGGCAATGGCTCAGCAGTGGAGAGTGGCAGAGGAAAGCCGTGTGAGTAGATCTGGGAAGTGTTTTTACTATAGGTAAAGATGGCCAGTGTCTCTTGAAAGCTAAGTGAGGCTAATCATAAAGAAACCACTGAAATTTCAGCCTGAGGAGGGAAACAAAGCCAATGTTCCCCGTGCAAAAATTGAACAGGAATTACAGAAACATTTAAGCCATTCAAAGGAGGCAAGAACAGAGCAAGAAGGACAGGCAGCCAGACCAGACACTTAAAATCAAGTAGCACCAATTCTACATTCAACCTAATCACAGCAATAACCACATTAAGCAAATGAGGTTGAGCCCCTGAATTAAACACAAAGTTATTCCACCTGATAAGAAAACAATAGCCAATGAAAGAGTAATAAAAAGAAAGTATCCTGTAGTAACATCATCAAAATTAATATTACACAAAATAGATTCAAGAATAAAACATTTTAGGAATGATAGGATAAAGAAGCCAATTTGGCACTGGCTTCAGTTTACCAAGGGGCTAGAACAGTCCTAAACCTTCATGCACTTAATAACAAGGCTTTGAGTACATAAAGCCAGGTCAGCCCTCCAAGAGGCTAGAATAATCCTGAACACTCATGTACCTAATAACAAGGTGTTGAATACATAAAGCCAAACTGAAGGAACATCAGCGTCATGGGCTTGGTGAGAACAACTCCGTTCTGATCTGATTCTTCACACTCCATGGAGTCAGTTATGAACAACAAACTCTGGATGGACTTTCCCCATCCTGCTCAATATTACAACCACCTGAAGGGGCTGGGCCGGCTGTGAAGGGAGGACATTAGCACTAGTTTAACAGCATCTCTTTATTGTCCAGCCAATCCCATAATCCCCCAGTGAAAAGTATCAGAGTCTTGTTCATAGTCAGATATTTAGCTTGCAGGTCAATTGTTCTGGACTAACAACGAGAAATGATTGGGCCCCTGTGGGGCTCTCTCATCAGCTGTACAGCACTCCTGAACACACACTTGGGTGGACATGTTGGAATTTCACTGTCTCCATTCCTCATAAGGCATCCATGCCTAGACTTCCAGATGTTTGGAGGGAATTTGGCTCTCTCCTTTGTAAACCAGACTCTGAGGAGGAAATCCAATACTGAGACCATACAGGAGTGCATCCCAAAGGTTTGCTGTTGCCAGCTTTAGTGTGTCAAGGCTTAGGGATGTGTATATCATAACAACGCCTTTACTGAACATTCATCAAGGCATTATATATACACATAAAGATTTCCTGTAGCGAACATACAGCTTTTAGTTACAACTCAGTCCACATTCTGTCTACAAGGGGTAATTAATCTTTACTTCCAAAATACACATTTATGTTTTGCCCACAGCAGGAAACTTGGCTAAATCAGAAATTAAAAAAAAATCATTTCTTATGCAGCTCTGTTTGCTTTACCATTTACACAGAAGATTAACCAAGAACCAAAGGAGAAAAGGAAAAACAAATTTCTCTGCATTGAAAGCCTCTAATTGGCATGACATTTCTCTAGGAATCAACTGGAAAAGAAGAGTTTAGATATCCAGTATTTCCTAATGGTCCTTGGGAAAGTTGTTCACATAATATCTCTACCACTGTATATTTTCTTGATGTCTACAAAATTTAGGCACACTTTGGGGGGAGGGGGCTAGCCAATGAAACCATTTATACAATTGAAGGATCAGTTAATATCTTTTGGGTCTGTAACTGAATATGTGATTAATATGTCTTAAAATCTGAGCAATAGCCAGAAAGAAAAAAAGTGACTATAAAGATGCAGTCTACTGAGAGGTGACCAAGGCCACTTTCTGGTTCTGGCCCGGCTACTTGCTGTTTTTTGTGACTGAGGTCATTTGTTTATTCTGATGACTGAAGTCACTTGCTGGCTCTGGTGAGCTCTATTCACCCATCCTGGGCTCTAGAAGAGAGTCAGTAGCAGGGATGTCCTGTTGAGAGGTGACTGTGTACATTCTTAGCTCTAGGAAGGAAGCTGTGAGCTCCAAGGAAATTCTGAGCTTGGAGTCTGAAGGACACAGAGCTCAGAGATCCACACTTGAAATGTGAAGGCCACAAGGGCAGGGGCTCGCCCTTCCGGCCACATGGCTTCCATCACTTCCAGAGTAGGTTGGGTACTGATACCCATTCATGGGCCCTAGACGGCCATGAAAAGGACTTCTGGGAGAGGGACCTATAGGTGAGACACCTCCAACAATGGGGTCCCTCAGAAGTGATGTCATGCTAGTTTTTAACTAGCCATGGATTGTGGTTACAATCAGGATTAGTCCTTTAGAAGAAGTAATGGTTAAGAAACGGGACTTTCGGGGAGTGGGGGGGCTAGAAAAGGGGAAATCATTTGAAATGTAAATAAATTATATCGAATAAAAAAATAAAAAAAAAAGAAAGAAAGGGAGGGAGGAAAATAGAAAAATAATCAGAAGCCCATTCAGTGAACAGCTTGGCCAGAACTGTTAGTCTAAAGAGGTATGCTGCATCTTGATTCCTTAGGAAACATGTTCTACAATATTTTAATATGTGTTATAATAACGGTGACTGAATTTACAATGCAATCATTTTCTATCAGATATCATATTTGCAACAGTCCAGTGTCACCCAAGGCAGCTTGCTGACTTTCATATGCTTTCCTATTGCATGACTGTCCCTTCTGAATACGGGGGATGTCCAATGGGAGAAGATGGATTTTACATCTAGATTTTCCCCAACACTTCAGTGGTCGTTACACTGAAGACTTTGAAATGTAGAAGAGCCCGGAGGGACAGAAAGGAAATCAGGGCTTCCCTCTGAAGCATGACAGGATAGAAGGGAAGAGCAGAGTGGGGGTGGGGGCTGTGGATGGGACTAACTATGTACTATCTCAGGGGTTAATAGACCATGATGTCAAAGAAGTGTGTGGAGAGGTGGTGGAGATACTTTAAATATTTAATTAGTGGTCATAGCTGAAGAGATGTCTCAGTGGTTAGGAGCACTGGCGGCTCTTCGATAGCACTACTCAGTTCCTAGCCCTCACATCGCAGTTCACAACCACATGTAGCTCTAGTCCCAGGGGATCAGATGCCCTCTTCTGGCCTCCACAGGCACCAGGCACACAAGTGCTGCAAATATGTACATGCAGATAGAACACTTATGCGCATAAAAACGGAATAATCATTTAAGGATCTGGGTCGTTACACACATGAACTCCCCTGGAGCAGCTGTGGTTACTTGTGGAAGACCAGCACAAGATCAAGCCAGTTAAGAATTCCAGCATGGATGGGGGAGGGGCTCATGAGTCCCCATCCCTTGCTGAGAAGCTTTTGGTAGTTGAGAGCTGCTGGGGTAGGAGGAGTGGCTACTGGAAGAGTTCCATGTCCCAGTGGAGGGCTCCCACACTCAAACACATGTGTGCGGCAATCATTTGGTTCAATGGGTTTAAATAATAAAACAAGATAGAAGAAAAAGGATACAAAGTTTGGAGGGAGATGTGTTGGGGTATTAGAAGGCAGGAGTGAAGCTGGGAATGATGAAGACACTTTGTATCAATCATGAACATCTTAAAGAATCTAACAAGATTTAAAAGACATTCAAGCATCTAAACATTTTTCTTCCCTTAGATCTTTATTGAGTTTTTAATTCTGAGTTAGGACAGGGTTGAAGAGTCTAGATTTTATTATATGCCTGAAGAGTGACTTGATTTTGAACAGGCTGCTGCTGTGATTGGGTAGTATGGCTGGAAGATGAGTCCAAGCTTCCCAGAGTGCTGGGTCCTGCACATGGCTGCCGCCATGTTGGTTCTCCATGGGAAAGGGGTCTACTTCCGCTGTGCCCAGCAGGATGCTACAGGGGAGACTTGTGGGAATCAGGCTGCTAATGGCTCTGCATCTGTCATTTTGTTGGCCATCTCAGGAAAAGGCTGCCCCCCTTTTCACCTAAAAAGCTTAAACATCTTGACTTTACCAGAGTCCAGAATTAATCTATCCTTGTCACTAGGTCACTTCTCGGATGATGTGAAGTAGATACTTAGGTCTTAGCCCATCAGAGGAGACGGAAGAAGAACAAGAGTCTTTTCTAAGTGAATCCGTGTGACAGGGACAGCCCATGGTATTCCCCCAGGGGAGGCTGGTATTCTGTCTGAGGTTTCACACTTTAGGGTCTCCTCATTCAAATAGTGTGGTTACATTTAGCACTGTGGGAGTCCATGAGTTCCCTACAAACACCTGTATACTGGGGTGTGGGAGTTCACTCTTTTTTTGCCTGCTTATTTTGATTTCTGCTTAGGGAAGTGTGTCAAGAATTATAGGCTATCAGAGGGCAGCTATATAAGTTCTCTGGGCCCCAGAAGGCTATGGGATTAGTATATTAAGAAGCCAGCTGGCAGCAAGGAAGACTGGGAAGCTTTACTAAGGCAGACAGGTAGCAGAGTGTGTATAGGAAAGCCAGGGCTGTGCAGATGTATGAGAAAGCTCACTGTAGAAACAGCCTGTAAAGGTGAGGTGAGGCCAATTATCTTCCAACCCTTCTGAAGCTCTGGGCCCTACCCCTCTCTTGGAAATGCACTTTTCTTTTTCTTTCTTTTCTTTTTTTGTAAAGATTTATTTATTTATTTTACATATATGAACACCCTGTAAGACCAAATGGTCTTCCAGCCATATTTATTTTACATATATGAGCACCATATATGGTATGTCTTTAGACACACCAGAATTAGGGCATCGGATCCCATTACAGATGGTCGTAAGCCACCATGTGGTTGCTAGGATTTGATCTCAGGACCTCTGAAAGAGCAGCCAGTGCTCTTAACTGCTGAGCCATCTCTCCAGCCCCTGCACTTTCCTTTTTTTATGTTTTTAAAAAAGCTCCATCTCCTTCTACACTCCATGTGTTCCCCCAATTCAATTCCTTTAGCTGGGACACAGAGTCTAGAAGTCCTAGTAGGCTATGTGGTGTAAGGAATAGATGGAGACTGCCCATTTTCAGTATGAGGTGTGTTCAGAGTTCATCTGAGTTACAGATGAGTAGGAAGCTCACACCTCTTTCCCTTAGCTGTGGGCTGCACCTGCTTGCCTCAGAAGCAACCACTTGGTACATGACTGAGGCCATAATCAAAAGGGGGGCATCTCCAGCCCCAAATTATTCATTAGGTAAGATTCAGTGTCCTAAACCAATGAGATGGCAAATTGGAAAGGGGCAAGTCTCAGCCTATAGGAAGAGAGGACTTTAGAAATCCTGTCTTAAAGTGGCAAGTGAGACTCCGGTGGTGAAACTGATTTTCCCTTTCCTAGCAGCTGTTGATCACAGACAGTTTCTCCTTTAGAGTTGGGGGAGTCTTTGTCCACCTCTCCCTCTCAGTGTTGGGACCCTGTTTGGCTTGTCTCCATGTGGGCTTTTGCTTGCTGATTTTGATTTCTGTTTGGGGAGCATGTTGCATGTGTTCTGTTTTCTTTGTTTTGAGAGAGAGAGAGAGAGAGAGAGAGAGAGAGAGAGAGAGAGAGAGAGAGAGAGAGAGAGACAAATTTGGGTGGGTAGGGAGGTAGATAGGATCGGAGAAGAATTGGGGGAGGAAACATGATCAAACTGTAGTGTATTAAAAATTTTTTTAAAAGAAAAGTTAAAAAAACAAAATAAAAATAATCATTGTTTTGCACTTAATCAGCCAGTAGTCCATTTCTGTCTTTTCGCTATGTCAGAGTCCCTTTCTGCAGAATAGTATATTAAACTGCTTGGTTAGTCTCTTGAATTCGTTGTCTTATCTCTGGTAGGCTTCAGCTATTTCTGATTTCCACAGGTAACTACAGGTAACCTCTCAGCTTTGCAAGGGAACCAGTGCCAAAGCTCCGTGTGTTGGATGGCCAACTTGTAATCACTCAGTTTGGGCTCATGATTATTTACTGAGTTTATTCTAGCCTGGAGATTCTAGGTTAAGACCATGATGCAGCACACAGAGGGTTAATTAAGAATGAGGCATGACAGGGTTCTGAGAATTCTTACAGGAATCCAGAAATAAGACCATCCAGAGTTCCTCCTTTAAAACTCTCCCTGTCACAACCAACGATGTAAATTAATATTCAGCAAGCTATCTGGGGGTGGAGGGACGGCAGTTCCCTGTGTTTGTTTTAAATATATACTTATAGCAAAGTTTTACAGGACTTTTGACATGTTTACCTCCCCAATCGTGTCTAGCCTAGAAAACACAGCCATTGGGATAAATCCATAAATTGCATGACATCCACACTGCTGATATTTCAACCACTTCAGCTTTCTGCATTTGGGTCTCCTGGGTGGAGTCCTGGTTTCCTGTACAACTAGGATGTTTATTTCCTAAAAGATGGTAGAGTTGCCAGAAGGACTCTGCCTTACAGTATTCCAGTGTCAGTCTAAGAATGGCCTCTGTTGCCTGCCTTCATTCACAGTTACTTCTGGATGTTTGGATCACTGCTTCCCTTGTGTGTGTAGGACACTTTTTCAAACAGGCAATTAACATAAAATAAGCTGCATTGAGGGGCATTAGAGTTTTTTGATAGTTCTTGTAATCACATATTTTATGGAACAGTTGCTGTTCCCAAATCTCTATTCTTTAGCTTACTGGATGTTAGGAAAATCTCTACTCTTCCATGCTGGTCCTTCTGTAGCATTAGTTTATTCTTCTCCTATGGCTTTCCCCTCTGTTCTGCTATGGGCTCTGGTCTTGCCAGCACTTGGAGTCAAGGTTACTAAGGGGGGCAGCTTTGCCTCACCCCTTTCTCTAGGCGCTCTTCTCAATCCTCAGTCTTTTGTGGGGTCAGCACCCACTGACTAGTAGCTAGAACATATCAAGGAAATGCTTGTTGTATTAGGTGAGTTTACAGATGATCTAGAAATGATCAGAATTTGAAGGAAAATGCTGCATGTCACAATTTTCTCAGATTGAATTATTTGCCTTGTCTGTTGGATGTAAAAATTATCCCACTTAAAAACATTTCAATTAACTTTTTAATGAAAAATCAATTCTATCAAAGAAATGAGGTACTTTAAAGGGCATAACATCTGATAATTAACTCCTAGTTTCTAAAGTCTAGAAAGCTCAGATTTCATGGACTCTTAGCAGTGACTTAAGAAAGAAATGAAGAAAGGAAGGAAGGAAAGAAAGAAAAGAAAGAAAAGAAAGAAACGCCTTTCCTAAAGCAAAATACAGAAGCCAGTGCTGTTTTAATGGAGGAACTGTGAATGGTACCCCCAGAGCATGAAATTCTTCCAGTTTAGAAGCAGAAATGGCTTGCATTCCAATCAGGATAGGAAGTTGGTTGGATGGTTTTGAGATTTAAAAAAAAATTCTATGTATAATTAATTTTGACACCATCAGCATCTTATTTTACTACTTTCATCTCCTTAAGATGATGGTCAGCACAAAGAACTTTGAACACCGGAGGCTGCAGAGGTCATGGAGACCATGTTGGCAGTGGTGGTAACACTGACTAAATTAAAGGCAGGTGTGTTACCCTGGCCCATTTCTGCGTCCCTCTGTGTCTTCCTGATATCACTGGAGCTATGGAGCCACACACATAACTTTTGGTAGCTTTCTACAGAGTCTTTCAAACACAACACATTTGACATGTTAGACTTTCAAATCTAAGAAAGAATTGATGTTACACCTGGCAGTGAATTAAACTTAATATCCAGAAACAACATGAAAGAGACTGCCTAGACTCAAGGCCATTGTCCTGTTGGAACTGATGTGACAGCTTCTTCTCTTCCTAGGTTCTTTCTAACCACATGCCGTCCTATACTCTCCTGTCTCCGTTGTCATAGCACCTGCCACCCTAATTACCTATCTGCCAAAGGTGTGCTATTAGTTTCATTTATGGCTGTCACCAATTCAGTGGCTTCTGCACAAAGAACAAGCTTAGTGGCACGCAGAAGAGAAAAAATTCAGTGATGGTTATTCTTAGTAATGACAAAGGTCTAAGCATAATAAACAGTCTAAGCATAATATAATATACAGCTCTGAAAAGGGTTAATACGGATTTGCATTACTCTTAATTGAGCCAAACCATGGTGATGGTCATAGTTTGATGACGGGCAGACAGAAGATGTCTAGGGCATGAAGCTAGGACAGTATTAGACCCTTCTGTCAATACAAGGTTGAGAGTCCTGCCACAGACCATGGCCTCAGGGAACAGTGATGACAATGTAAGGTATCATTTGATTCTTGCTGTTGCAAATAGACCTCAGGCCTGGCCTAGTGCATGATGGTGTCATTGGCATAGAAGGAGGCACACCCCAAGCCTATTTACCTAAAACTTGTTTAAAAATTGATTTTAAAGGGCATTCTATTCCATGGACAGTAAAGGGAGCTGTAGGAAATGAATGCTCAGGTTAGAATATACAGCCTTCTAGGCTGAGTACAAGCCACATTGAAGAACTAACGTTGGAAGCCTATCTCACAGGCTGGATGAGCTATCTCATGACCTTGGACTTCAGAAGAATTTTCCTAGGCTTGCTTCCCCACAGATACTATTTGCACACACACTTTACTCTTGACTCTTAAATTATAAGATTGGGTTTGGGATTCCCACAGCTAAGGTAATCCCTACCCTTCAGGTTCTGCATTCTGACCTATCATGGCAAATGGATGTTTCAACAATGTCCAGTGGCACCAAGGGCCACTGATGATGATCTTAAAATAAAGCTATGAAACAGACTCCACAGAAGGATCATACTCTGATTGGCTGGATTTGGGGGTAAGAAAAGATCTTTTTGTTTGTTTGGTGTCTATTTGTCCTTTTTCTTTTGAGACTGGATGGCAGGGGACTGGCCATGTAGACCAGACTGGCTTTGAACTCACAGAGATCTGCCTGCTTCTACCTGTCCTTGCCTCCAATGTGCTCCCTCAATGCTTGGCAAAAAAGTCCATTTCTGAAGAATGAGCTTTTAAGTTAAAACTCATGTCCAGGAATAGAGCTCAATAAAATTCTTGATGCACAAGCATGATAACTCAAGTTCTAATTTGTAGCGCCCACATAATGCCTGTTCATGTAATATCTGCAATCCTTAAAAAGTAGATCCCAGCATCTCACTGGCCAGCCATTCAAATAGTCTAATAAGGAAGTCTCAAGTCACCCAATAGTCTAGGGAGATCTGAGTTCAGTGGGAGACCCTGTCTCACAAAGAAAGAATAGGTAAGGTAGAGGGAAATTCACATCTTACATTGACCCATGGCTTCCACAAGTACACACACACACACACACACACACACACACACACACACACACACATGCACACACATGCACACTCTTACATGCAAGTACACATACAACACATACACATTATACATGAAAAGTATACAGAAGACTTAGAATCATATCCATTAGAATTAGATATATAGCACAGAGGAGTCTGCAAGGAAGTTTCCAGAATATAGTTCCCACAAGATTTTACAAACCAGAATTGTTTTCTTATGGCTGGTGTGCTTATATGTGTCATTGCTTCTATGAAATATTCCCAGGTTCTCTACAGCCCTGTGTTCAGTGGGAGGATGTTAAAGGTTAGAGCTATGTGTATTCCTGTGAGTACAGAGGGCCTGGAAAATGTCTGTATCAAGAAGAAAACTCAACAAAGGTCTTGCAAGTTTGGTAAATTGCAGGTGTATAAATGAAGCACAAAGATCTATTCTTCACCTGACTTGGGATGGAAACATAGTTTCTAGATTTGCTGTCTGAAAACAAAGGGACCCACAGGTAGATCGCTGTGGGAGAACAAAGACGGAGTGATTCCATGCCAGGCACGGAATGGCTCAGGCATGTAGCCTTCATCTGTTGGGTGTAGAAAGCATCCAGCGTCTGCAGAATGCTTTCCTGTATTGGTGAGGAAAAGTCACTGTGCAGTTTACCCTCCCTTGGATGACTCAAAGTCATAATCTACAAAACTTATATCGGCCAGTTATCTCTTAGGCATCTCAGAGACGAACGGTGACTCCTCTACTTGAGTGGATGCTGAGCTGTGTCCATGTGGAGCACCACAGAGTAGAGGCCAAGCCAAGCCTGCAGGTAGCACTGTCTTAGTATTCTACTGCTGGACAAAGCACCATGGCCAAGGCAACTTGAAAAATGAAGAGTTAGTTAGGGTTCAATATTCCTGAGGGTTGGAGTCCATGGCCATCATGGGAGGAAGCATGGCAGCAGGCAGACAGGCCTGGTGCTGGAGCAGTAGCAGAGAGTTTACATCCTTATCAGCAAGGAGAAAGCTTGGGGGGCTGGGGGGGGGGCTGAGAATGTCTTGGCCTTTTGAAGCCTCAAACCCCATCCTCAGTGACACAGCTTCCCTACCAAGGATATACATTTCCCAATCCTTCCCAAGCCGTTCCACAGACTCATTAAATACAGTCTACAGGGCCATTCTCATTCACACGCACTAAAGCACAAGGTCAAAGCCATAGCACTGTGGCCTGACACCATTGCTAGGGGAACACTGAAGCCCCTGAGCCTGACTTCTCAGAAAAGTCCAGGGGCTTTGGGGGGAAGCTAGACAACGCTGGCCAGTTGCACTGTCTCCATTTCAGGCTCAGTTAAGGGTGGCTGTATGGTTGCTCTCACCACGGCACTTATCAGAAGTAACTGATATAAATATTATTTATTAAAATGTACATCACTGAAGGTAGGGGCCAGGGCCATCATTTACAAAGATTCTGTAGAGAGAGAACTCTCAGGGTGCCAGGGTGCTTCTTCTGCTTAGCATCCCTTTGTGTGTGTGTGTGTATAAAGTCTGGTTATACACTCATGCATGTGTGTGAATAGAACATGTGTTTGTGCAGGCCAGAGGTCAACTTTTGGTGGTGGACCTTGGGATCTCTTTTATTTTTGTGAAACAGCCTGTCACAAGGACTTAGTGCTTAGCCTTTACACCAGACTGGTCAGCCCCTGGGGTCTTCCTGTCTCTATCTCTCTGTAACCATTAATTCTGCAATTACAGATACATCCCACCACCCTGCTTTTTTACCTGAGAGTTGGGGATCAAAATTCAGATCTTCAATTGCTCTGCCAACTCAAGTTCTCCCCAGATCTACATCCCTGTTCTTATTCCTGATTTTCTAGGAAACAGTGTCTCTCATTTCCCAAGAATCTGGCTCTGGCCATTGTTTGAGGAGACAGCCCTCACCTGTGCTCCTCCACACTGCAGTGTACTGTACATGGTGCTGGATTGTCCTCATCTATACTTCCCAGAACAGAACCCCGCCCTGGCACCTTCTGCCTTCCCTGGGAATTCTGTATACATGCTCGGATGGTGCATCAGATGGGGTCCTTCTCACTGGTTAAGACTGTAAATGATATCTTGCCAGTGATTTCTGGAGAACCATTTAATCCCTCTCATCAATCTTTCTAGAATTTGTTTCCTCTGTTATAAGACCTGCCTGTGTGTTTCCTGGAGTGAATGTAACATAGAGCTGAGTTGATATCAACTCACAATGTCCCTGAGCATGAGAGAGAGGAAAGCTATTTGCTGGCACAGACGACTGGTGCACAGCCTGGCTGCATGCAGCATATTCTAGCTTCTGCTGAGGCAGGAGTCCAGAACCTGACTCAGTGCATGGTGTAGAGTAGTGTTCTATTCATTCCTGCATGTTAAACAGATGAGTCGGTGATTTGGTAATATGCCAATCTGATTAGGAGTGAAAGACAAGTAATCAAACCTAAGTCTGGATTCTAGTTGGAAGATAAGAACATGGTTAGAATATTAACAATGCCAGGAAACAGGAAGGGTGAAGCAGCCAGGTCAAGCTGGGTCTGCCATATTGGAAGTGGCCTCTTGCTCAGGATGTTAGCATTTAGGAAATCAGACAAATAGGACTCAGTGCTATACAAGATGGAAGCCATGGCAGGAGGTGCCAAGATCCTCTGGCTAGATATGCCATATGCCCTAGGAGAGTGCCTACCTACTGCTGTTATTCTGATACATTAGCATAGTATTATGGTGATTCCTAATAACTTATTATTGTAGTACTTGGAGATTAGTGCATCTCTCAACCTTCATCAGAGGAATGTCTTCTTGCAGTAAATGTTGATTAACACTGGATGGTGGTGTAGAGAATGAGAGACTGAAAAAACCCTGGCCCTAAATGGGAATCTATACCATGCTCCATCCTCCAAAGGCCCAGATCATCATGGAAAGGAGAGCAGAAAGACTTTAAAAGCCAAAGGTAGTAGATAATTGTAGTGAAACCATGTTTTCTGGATGTGACCTGACAGTTGCCCATACGAATTTGTAGCATTTGGGACAGCATGCAACCAAAGCCAGACAAAATCCTAGCACAAAGTCCCATCTCCATCTGAGGAGCTAGTGGCAATAGGTAGTAGCTGCTGGGAAAAGGAGAGTCAGTTTTTGTTAAAGGTGTGGCCCCTGTTGGTAGATTACACTCTAGGGGCTGGGGGCACACCCAAGAGTACCGGTAGCACAAATTGGACTCAATGGATTTTTAAAAAAGAGGACAGGAAGTTGACTGGGACAGGAAGTGAATAGATTTGGAAGGAGTTGGGTTGGCAGGTAAATATAATCAAAATACATTATGTACAATTCCAGAGTATTAATATAATAATAAATAATTCTTTAAAAGGTTATCAGAGTTAGATATGAAAATGTGCACTTAGCTTCAGGTGATAACGCCATCTGCCTGCTTGGTTCGCTTTGAGACCAGAAGAAGACATCAGATCCTCTGGAATTTAAGTCACAAGTGTTTGTGAGCTGTAATATGGGTGCTAAGAATCGAACCTGAAACCTCTGCAAGAGAAGCAAGTGCTCCTAACCAGGGAGTCATCACTCTAGCCCCTTATATAAGACTGTTAAAAGTTATCACAATTCTTTGGGTCTTTAGTTTTCATAATAGTGTTTGAGTTATTATTAGTGTTTTGTTGTTATATAGCTGTCATCCTGAGGTTTCAATTATATGAACAGAGGGCTGTGCTGTCATCCTCCCTGGTTGGAAGGCTAGTGTCTCAGTGCATTTTGTGGGCTTTTGAGGTGGATGAATGTTTTATTAGCTCTGCTTTTAAACAGACAGAGAACAAACCTGGTTAATTTACAGATAATGTGACATGTCTGGCTATATCCAAGGTCTCTAGTGATGTTGTTTTTTGCAGATCTGAGCTGGGAGAATAGAGTGATATAGCTGTCTATTGTTAAGTAGGTGTTATGTGTACTAGAGAACAGCCTCTTTTTAAGGAGGTCTTAGTGAGAAGCAGAGCTGCGCTGAGGATCTTGTGGGGCGGGGGAGACATCATTGAGGAGCTGCGCCAGGGGACTCATAAAAGAAGATCAAATTAGAGGGCACACCATGTCCTGATTTATCTCCCCATGTTCTACATTCAAGTATGAAATCCTTTCAAGGGGGGCAAAAAAACCCACCAGACTGAAGCACAAGAAAAATGATCAGAGCTTGTGCTGCCCTCTGCTGTCCATTATTACACATAGCAGCAATGTTCTTGTCTCAAAAAGAAAAGGAACATTATTTTCTGACTAGCATCCACAGTGCTAAAAGCTGCTAAGAATGCTACTGGAGGAGAAAAGAATCTTAAGTCTCACCCAGTTATAAACCCTGTGAGCTACAAGAACACCCTACTTATGAGATATGCCCACTGAAGTAATAGCGGTACAAATGTCACTAAAATAACAAACCACGCTCCATGAGATGGGTCCTACACCTGATACAGTTGATGAGGCCAAGAACATGAGATTAGACATGTCATGGGTCCTGGAAAATGCTGTTACTGTTCTTCCAAATTAACACAGCAATGGAACCACTCCTGATGACATATTTTATACCCACAGGTCACTTCAATGTTCAACCTCCATCAGGTTGAACATCCTGATGGTGTATTTTGCCTGCATGTATGCCTATGCACCACCTGCCTGCTTGATGGAGGACAGAAGAGGACATCAGATCCTCTGGAACTTGAGTCACAGGTGTTTGTGAGGTGCTATGTGTGTGCTAAGAATCGAACCTGAGACCTTTGCAAGAGAAGCAAGTTGAACATCATCCAGCTAAATAAATAATAAATAACAGAGACTCACAACTGGACAGTGTACAGAGAGCCCTCAGCCCTAAATGGACTTTTTTTTTTTTATTAAATTCCTCCCTTCAAGGCTCAGAGATCTATGTGGGATGGGAAGAGGAAAGACTGTAAGAGCCAGAGGGGTGGATAACTCTAAGAAAACAGAGTCTTCCAGACACAACAAGGCTGAAGCATATATGAACTCACAGAGATAGTGGCAGCACACACAGTCCTGCTGCATGGATTAAAGACAGCCAAAAATCCTAGGGCAGAGAAGGGGAGGTGGGCATAAAGTCCAACCAAGAAACCATTCACAATTACATCTTCTCAGAAAGCAAAAGTCCACATTCTTTAGTGTAGTGCCACTGGATATATCAACCACAGAGCTTCCCCCCGCCCCCCGCCGTGTGTGTGTGTGTGTGTGTGTGTGTGTGTGTGTGTGTGTGTGTGTGTGTGTGTATGTGTGGTCTTGAGAATCTGGGGGGGAGTTAGGGAAGTCAAAGAATATACTCAATATAGTCTATGAAAATTTTTTTAAAATAAACAAGACTTAAGAAACTAAAGAAAGGAAAAATTCTTTCAGCAATTAATAGTTTTTTGTTACTTCTGTATGAACATGGACTAACAGGTAATATTTATAAAGCTTCACCCTCTCATCTTGACCCATAAAGACATCATTAATTATCTTTGTTTTAAACAAGCAGGCCATGGACATTCACAGTAAGGCAGAGGCGCGGCTGTAGAGATGGAGCAAGGCACTTTCAGTTTGCTCCACTTCAATGCAGGCATCATGGGACTGCTGCCCCTTCCTACAAAACTTGGCACCTTGTGACCACCACATTTTTATACCTGTAGTGAGATTTTTTCTCCTTTTTCATTTTTTGAGACAATATCTTCCTATATATCCCAGGTAGCCTTGAATTTATGATTCTCCTAGCTCAGACTCTCTCTGGTGCTGGAATTGTAGGCATATATCACATCACCAGCTTTTTATTTTGTGTGTGTGTGTGTGTGTGTGTGTGTGTACACATGTGCATACCCTCACAGGGCAAAGGTCAACCTTCAGTGTTAATCCTCAAGTGCAATCTACTGTCCATGTAGATTTCTTAAGTCAGAACCTTTCATTGGACTTAGGACTTGCTGGTTTGGCTAGCTGGCCAGCCAGTGAGCCCCAGGGACATGCCTGTCTCTGTCTCTCCAACACAGAGATTACAAGCATGTTCTGTGATGCTTATCTTTTTTATATGGCTTCTCAAGATTGATCTGGTGTCCTTGTGCCTTGGCAAATATTCTACTGAGAGAGCTACTTCTCTCGGCCCTGTTGTGTATTCATAAAACTTTTAGCACATATGTACTATAAGCAACTATTACTAAGCCAGACTGGCATTCACATTTAGAGGCGTGGAGCAGTCTGAGGAAGTGAGAGTCAGTTGGGGGTGTTCTCTGAGCTCTGCCAGTATCCTTCAGCTTGCTGCAAATGGCTGAATGAATGAATGGGAGGATAGGGTGGAAATAGCAAAGCAGTTTGAGTGGACAGTGAGTGTTCTGCCCGTCAGAGATAATTTTCTCTCTTTTGCAGACTTATAAACACGTTAGGGCCAATGCTAAAGTCAGGAGCTGTGGTGATGCTGTTCATGTCCTACCCTCACAGAGAAACACAATGACAAGAAAATATTCTGTTCCCTCATGCTAGAAGTCCAGCTTTGCTCTCTGAGATTTGAGGGAGGGGCTCAGTGGCTGGTAAAAGCATACTTGACAGATAAAGAACCCACAGTTTGGATTCCAGCTCCAATAGTCCTGGATTTGATCCTGTACTCCAGGGCAGAGGTGGGTGGCAGTGCACACAGGACACACTCATGATTATCTCAGCAGGGGTTGCAGCTGCCCTGGTCACACATAAGTCCCCTGGCTCCTACCCACTTGTGCTGTTTCCACATCAGACCTCAGGTTCAATACTCCAAGAGAGTTTAGATTTGGGAAAGACATCCCTTTAATGAAAGGACTAGTAAATGAATTGGTGATATCCTTCAGTCTTATGGAGGAAGGCAGTTCTGACCCTTGCCTTGAGACATTAGGTTCCATGAAAACTAGCCAGTTGCAATGGGACAAAGGCTATAGGATTTTGGTTCAGGTCCATAGGAAGAGAACATAGTTCCCATCTTCAGTTCCTGCTCTGACTCCCCTCTGTGATAGACAGTGGCATAGTAGTATAAGTCAAAGAGCCATTTTCCTCCCCAAGTTCCTTTTAGCCAGGGTGCATACAATAGAAACCCCACGAGGATACTGTAGCACACAGACTCAATCAGACTGGCTGTCCACTAAGTTCCAAAGATAAGAGTATTTCTGCCTCTCCAGAGCTGGAATTATTTGTGCTGCCATGCCTGGCTTTTTTTGTGGGTGCTGGGGACCAAACTTCAGGCCCCTGTGAGTGACAAAAACACAGCTGAATCACTTCCGTAGCCTGACTACATGCTTTTAAGTTTTATGCCAGGATCAGGAGACACAAAGATGGATTAGGCATGATTCCTTCATTTTGACAGCGCCTTAAAATCTCCATGTAAACATTGTAAATCTGAATTGCTATTTTTATATTTTCCTTTCTCCCAAATTCCCTCTTTTTCTGATATGCCTTGATGTCTGCCCACGGAAGCTGATAGTTAATAGTTACTACCCAGCATCATAAACAGTAGTAATAATAAGTAGCCCAGTCTTAAATGGTGTGTATTCTGACCTCGGTGCCTTCGTGGAAGTCATAGGTCCCCACTGCCTTGCACAGCAGGGGTAGTCCTGTAGTGCTTTCTCAGTGTGGGACAGGGCAGGGAAGGAGGGCGGACAGGAGCATGTGGGGGAGAAGGACAGAGGACATTTAATGTGGAGCCTAGCAGTGCACTCAATAGGTGCTGTCCTCTGACTATCAATTAAGGCACAATTACAGCCTATGCACTTGGATTTTGATAAGCTGCTGGCAGTGCCTGGGAAGCTGCCAGATAAACAATGGCTCCAGGAGAGCGACCGCATCCCGCATAATAAAGCAGGAGTCTTCTGGAGTGAGGTGCAAATGAGGACTTTGCTTTGCATGTGGAGACAACATGACAAGAAAAACCACCAAGAAGGCCGAGTGGGAGGGAGACAAGGGAAGAGGAAGAGCATCTGCAGCAAGGTCCTGTGAGAGGCTGGGAAAGCAACTGGTTATTCGCCACTTACGGTGGGGTAGGGGTGGGAGCAGAACACTGTGTACTTCCGAATGATGCCGTTCAGCTTCAGGGGGGGCAGCCAGGACACGAAGACCATGGAGGCCGAGGCTGCTGCTGCCTTGACACCGGCAGGAGGACCTGGAACTGGAAAATCCAGGGTTAGTCACAGGGTAAAATGTAGCCTCCCGTGGCTGCCAGGTGACACTCCCTCCTCCAGTGACTGTTCAGTGGCCTAGCCCCCCTCCAGGATCAGCTTTTTGAAGACCAGTGTCTAGGGTCTCAGTGTGTCCTCATAACTGAACCATATCCATACATTGAGCCCTAACTCTGGTGATTCCAGATGTCACTGCTTGGAGATGGGATCTTTAAAAAAGGCAACCAAGGCACTCTTCATAGAGTGTCCAGCCACTTGGGATATCTACATCACTTTCCTCAAGGCTTGAGGAAAATTGGGAAAGACAGAGAGAAAAGAACATAAGACCTGGCAGATGGGCTGGGGGGCCCTTATAAAAGGGACTAGAGGTGAGAGACAGTGAATGTCAGAATCCTTTGAAGTGTCAAAATCTTCCTGTCCTCAAGTGAACTATCATGCTATGAAGGGGGATGAGGGTAGGGTGGGAGTTGGGGATGAGGGTGGGAGCGAGGGTTGGGGCTGAGGGTCAGGCTAAGGGTTGGGGCTGAGAGGGTTGGTTGCAGATGAGAGTGAGGGTGGGGTGAGAGTGAGAGCAAGAGTGAGGGTTGGGGATGAGGTTGGAGAGAAGGGTGAGGATGAGGGTGAGGGTGGGGTAAGAGTGGGAGTAAGGTGAGGGGTTAAGAGCATGACAGGATACACAACGCTGGTTGTTTATTGGCTCACACCAGCTGCACAGGCACACCCTATATTCTGAGGTCTTAGAATTCTAGGCAGGGCTGATATACTCACAGGGCACAAAGCCTCCAGTTCCTATTGAAAGGCAACATGGTTGTTGGTTGTGTGAACACACACACACACACACACACACACACACACATGCACACCCCACACACTCCATCTTTAAGTCTACCAAGATACAGACACATGCATAGGCATACTCTCCATGATGGTCTGAATGAGAAATATCCCCTAAAGCTCACTGTTTAAACACCTTGGCTCTCAGTTGGTGTCTCTGTTTAGAAAAGTTGTAGAATGTTAGGCGGGCAGGCTTGCTGGAGGGAGCACATCACTTTGAGAGCTTTTGTAGTTTGGGCAAATAAGAGGGTGTGTTATAGTTCACACATCCTCTCTTCTCCCTCTCTGCTCATTGTATGATCAGTCAGTTTCCTGGTCCTGCACTGTAGATTCCCTGACCGCTGGTTTGCCTTCCTCATGTCAGACTCCATTTCTTTCTGAGGCCATAAACCAAAACAAACCCTGTCTTTCTTAAGAGGCCTTTGTCAACAGGTTTTTATCATAGCAATGGAAAAGCTCTCGATATTTTGGGGGCTACACGAAGCTCATGGGATGGGTGGTCATGGGGTTTCCAGATTTTCATGTTCATCTTTTTATTTTTTTATTTTTATTTTTTTACTTTCGTTCAGTTTTACCTTCATCTTTCTCACCAGAGGAACGCTTCCCATGCCACGTGGGGTGGACACAGAGGTCACACATCCCATCTACCGTTGGCCCCAGACAAACATGCATTAATGATATGCTTAGTAAATATTTAAATTTAAACAGAGCTGGCTCTCTATATACATTGACTGTGTTTACTTTTTCACAGAGGGATGGAGGCCGAGTCCAGTGCATGACTCGGAATGAAAATAGCTACTGAAAATTAATACATCATGTTCTGTTTGTGTTCTCTCCTGCCATGGCTATGCTTGAATTGTAGTTTGGGCAAATAAGAATATTGAGATTCCACAAATGTTTTAGAGTTCAGAATTCATTGTCCTCAAAAGAATGAAGCCTCACTGCAAGTCACTTCTTATGCTCCTGCAGCAACGGCAGATGTGTATGCTTTGAGCTAAGGGTCCTGATTCAACAATTCTCACCCCTAAGATGACAGTCACAGACACAGAACTACCATTTATGGATCTGAAGCTTGGACCTTTAGAATGACCACATGTCTACCACAGGCCTGAGAACATGTCTATGAGCTTAAAAATCTTAGAGACTGAGAAACTAGACAAGAGAATTGTTTTCTAAACAGGTACCCTGTGCAAACACCCATTTATATTAGGTACTGGGTTTTTGATGGTAGTTGGCATGCATCCTACTGTGCTGAATAGATTTTGGTCTACTTGACACAAACAAGAGCCATGCGTACGAGGGAACTTCAACTGAGAAAATGCCTCCATCAGGTTGGCCTGTGGGGAAGACCGTGTGGAAATTTTCTTGATCAGTGATCAATGCAGGACAGTACAGCCCACTGTGAACAGTGCTGCCCCTGGGCGGGTTATATAAGAAGGTAAGCCATGAGAAGCAGGCAGGTAAGTAGTACTCTTTGTGGCCTCTGCTTTATGTCCTGCCTCCAGGTTCCTGCCCTGGCTTCCCTCAACAACGGAATGTGATTTGGAAACGGAAATAACCCCTCTCTTCCCCCAGCTGCTTCTGGGATTCTGTTATCATAACAGAAAGCGAACTAGGGCACTGCCATTTCTACATTACTGAATCTTTTTTGTTTCCTTATTTCTATCCAGTCTTTGCTCATTTCATTTTGAAATGGCAACTGATCTTAAATACTGACATTCAGTTCCTGGCTCCCTTTGTCCCACGGCACCAGGATGAGAGGAATTTTCTACCCTCCTCCACAGGGCCTTGGTGGGTTGTCCATATCCTATCATTTCCCCACACATTACCTGTACCAGATATAAAAGCAGAGATCAGTGGATAGGTGGGTTAGACCTTAGGCCTCAGGGTCAAAACTACAGTTTCTAAAACTGGATGACTAATTAAAAATTGATTCCAAATTTCTAGTTGACAAGAGCTGCAGAGAGCCTTCCCTTTCTTTTGGATTTCCCTACATTTTTCATGAAAAAATGCTGATGTCAAATCTTATGTTGCAGATCAATCTTTTTCTTAAATAATAATTCCAGAGATATCTGTATCATCAGTGACTGATGGGGAAAATATTCCTCCTGCTCTGAGGGAGGAGAGAGCAAAGAATAAATGTGTGGTGAGGGGGCAGCAGCCTTCTGTATGTCAGTGTGAGGTATGGTTACTTCACTTCTGTTTCCACACATTGATCATTATGGCTTGAGATCTGTAGCAACTGGGTTCCCTGTTGTTCTGAGAAAGTAAGATGCTTGGAGTCCTGTGGATAGCAGGGCACAGAACCTGCGTCACATCCATACACCTCTCTACCATGACTTACAATTAAACAGCATCTCTTCTCATTCAGAATAGCATTGTGGATGCCTTAAGACATGAGCAACTCCTTCAGGACACTGCATTTTGATTTCATATTTTCTGAAATGAGCCAAAGTCTTTGAGTAGAACTGGCCAACAGCTGTGTGTCTTTGCAGAAGAATGGCTTGTGTGTTCTAGAGAAAACTAGATCAAGTGACCACTGTGCACACAACTCAATGTAAGGAGGCCTGGAGAGTTGGAGGCCCTACAATACCATAGGGGTTGGGTGGATGGGATTGTGGATGAGACAGCTGGGCCTGGCTCCCTGAGAGGAGTACAGGGCAGAGGGAGTGGATCTCTCTGGATGTCTGCTGATCAGGATGATACAGACAGGGGGTAAGATGGAGGGGAAGGACAGGTACCATTCTTGCATCTAAACCTGAGTCCCAAGGTTTGCTTCTGGGACACATGTGGGCTGGAATGGAAGAACAGCATGCTTGGGGCCCATGCAGCTGAGAGAGCAGAGACACCAAACTTTGCTACTACCAGTTGGTGACATAATGGGCCACAGAGAGGGCTCTCCTTCCTAACCTGCCCCACTGCCTGGGGAAGAAGATGAAGAAGTTTAGATTGAGTCTACACAGTGCTTAGATGCTGCACTGTCTGGGGTCCATGTCTGGGTGCTCTGGAAAGCTTCTTGGGTATCTAACTGATACTTGTTACTTCTTTCTTCACAGAGTAACTACCTTGCTCACTGCTGCTCTGCTGTGCACTAAAGCCGCCTACGCTGCTCCTCAAACAGCCTGGACAAGAAAACGGGGGGGGGGGGGACGGGGGGATATTAAAATAATAAAACCTGCCTTCCAGCTTGTATGAAGTGCCAAGGACTGGTCTGGAGCCAGATGGGAGTTAAAACCTACTTAGTCAGCATGGGTCCTTGTAAGAATTCATAAAGAAAAGTCATGAAGTGTTGAATTCAAGCCTTTCTGATGAAATCCAACTCATGTGGAGTAAAACTTAGGCCAGTGCACAACTTTGAAGCCAAAAAGCTGACCCTGGAAGTAAGTGAAGTTATTAGAAGAGAGCACAAAACAGTGCAGCAGTGGGCATGAGGGCCCTGGGATAAACAAACAATGAAAAAAAGAAAGAGCTAGAGAAGAAGGAGGGAGAGATAGAGAGGAGGGGGGAGAAAGAAAGAAAGGGAGGGAGGATGGGGAGGAAGAGGAGGAGATGGGGGAGGGAGAGGAGGAAGAAGAACAGGAATTTATGGGAAATAGGGTTGATAAACGGCTATATCAAGCAAGGTAGCTAGCTCAAGGTGGAGGGCCTGACTCATTCTGGGCTACGTGGAAGGGCAGGGGTGACTGGAATGAACAAGGTCAAGAGTAGACTGATGGCAAAGGTCAAAGGTCAAAGCTGAGCTCTCCAACCTGCCTTCCCTGTGTGGCTTCAGTCCAGGTGTGAGGTTCCTGTGTATCGGGACATCTTGGATTTGAACTCCCCACTCAGTGCCCACCCTATGTCTCACCATCCTCCTTGGTACGGGTAAAGATCTGCTCACTCCGGACGCCATCCCCTGCACGGGTGAAGGCCAGCACCTGGATACTGTAGTTGGTGTATTTTTCTAGTCCATCCAACTCCAAGGAAGGCTGCGTGGTGGTGACGTTCTTAATCTCGCCCAGCTCTGGAGGACAAAAATCAGAAGACAGGATCTCATTACCAAGCTGATCACGCTCTCCAGCCGCGGCTGTCCTACCTTGTCACACAAAGTATAGGGAGAATCATGCAGAAGTGTCATAGGGCACCAGTGTCATGGACCATTTGAGAACAAAATTCATTAGACATCAATATGTCTGAAAATTGACGTGGGGAACAGTAATCCATTCTTGGTAAATCAGATTTCAGCATCAGGGTGTCAGTCTTAGAAGGTCTCACACTAGTAAATGCCACTGGGTACCTAACCAGTGACCTGTCTGTATACCTAATGGCTGTTCACTGTGAAACTTCTGCAAAATGAGGATTCCATAATGTATATATATATGTGTGTATATGTGTATATGTGTGTATGTGTATATATGTATATATGTATATGCATGTATGAATGTATAGTCATTCATTCTTGATTAATGATTGGTGTGGGAGGGACAATTGTAGCATGGGTAGTGCCATCCTGGGCAGATGGTCCTGATGCCCAAAAAAAGCAGGCTGATTAAGCCATGAGGAACAAGCTAGTTAGCAGTGTTCCTTCTCTAAGGTTATTTGACTTCCCTTCATGATGGACTATAAACTACATGCTGAAATAGACCCTTTCCACCCCAAATTGCTTTTCATGAGGGTTTTATCCTAGCATGTAGTTTGACATGTGTATAGGCATGCATGTGTATGGAGTACACATGTCCATATATGTCCATTGATGTCTGGAATCATCCCTGTTCATGCTTTCATCATATTCATTGAGGCAGGGCTACTCAATCAAACTCAGAACTCAATGATATACCCTGACCTTGCTAGTCAGATTGCCTTGGCTTCTGCTGTCTATGATTAAAGTTACAAGTGGGTCACCATGCCTTCTGGCATTACATTGGTTATGGGCATTCGGACTCTGGTCCTCACACTTGTATGGTGAATGCTATAACAACTGAGCCATCTCTAAGGTGCATCATTTATATTTTTAAAATTCTACAGTAGCATATGCAGAGATTAGGAACCCAAGGTAATTTCAAATACCTGATCTCAGATACTCTCCATAAGAAATTCCAGCGCTAGCCTATATCATTGACTATAGTTACCTTAGCGTCCATAATATTACCAGAATGTAGTTGGCTTCCACAACTGAGCCTGTATCTTGGAAAACAAAAAACGCAGCAACCGTGAGGTCTGTGACTGTTGGTCTGTGAGGGGTGACAGACAAACAAGGGCTGGTGGTAGTCTGTGTATCAGGATCTCAAGGTGTATTTGCTCAGCCACACTGAGTTACCCTTGACCATGTGTGCATGCCTCAATATGACTGAACAGACATGTAATGAGATTCTTGCTGGGGCTGATCTGAAGACTTGGCACACTCCTCACCTCACCTAGAGTGAACTCTTCTCTGTGTCACCATCCAAGTGACAGGTGATGTGTGAGAACCTTGGTTTGTGCTAAATCTGCCTGACTTTCCTGAGTGGGATTCAAGAGTGCTATTCAGAGATGGAACACCGTGCCTCCACATCGGGCACATGGCACGTGGCAACTGAAAGCAATTGGAATGATGTGGCAAGTGTCTACACAGTTGATGACCCTGAGTTTAGAAGCCAGCGCCTTCCAGAGTCAGTGGCAGAGCATAACAAGGAGGCCTGCGATCTGCTTGCCCTGGGCCAGATGGCTGTGAGCAGGGTATTTGGCACCATGTAACTGCTCTTACTGAGGGAGGGCTGAGGTGTGAGACAGGGGCCCAGCAGACTCTCGCTGGGTAGCTGGCTACAGTGGAGGATACCTTTCATATGTTCCAAAAGCATTGAGAGCTGTGGTCTTGATCTCTTGTCTCAATAGAGGTGGGGACATGCGAGGCCAGTCTCCTCAGGTGCAAGCCCTGCCCATAGGATCAAGATGGATAAACCGAGCCAGATAAACAGTCCATGACTCCATAGCCATCATTTGACCGGCAGGGAGTTAAAGGACAGAAAAGCAATACATTGCCAGAAGTCAAGGCCAGGATCCATGAGAGCCTGGGCTGTGGAGGCAGGGTACGTGGCTTTACATCCACCACACAAAATTGTGAATACTGGGTCCTGGGAGACAGGAGGGAGATGGGAGATGGGACCAGAAGTATGTATGTGTTGTCCAGAGGTTATGTGCTTTGGGTTTCTGCAGCATGTTGTCCAAAAGATTCCCACCCAAAGGGTCATATATCAAGAGTGGGGAGTATGTGTAGAGGGCACAAGTAACACCTATGTAATACCCATGTCCAGGGCATATGTACTACCCATGTATAGGCACATGTAATACAGGTGTACAGGACATAAATGCAATAGCTGTGAAAAGGATATGTCATGTGTGTGCTGGGTTATGATATTTGTGTTGTATGGTAACTGCAGTGTTAATACTGAGTAGAGGTGTATTTGGCATTTGTAGCATATAATGTGTGTATGGTATGTGTGATGTATGTTTTGTGATGTAAATTGTGAGCTTAGTAATGTAAATTGTGGTATGTGTAGTGTACATGGATATATGGTATATTTGTATTTGTGGTATGTATAGTGTATATGGTATATATGTTATGTTTGGTATTTGTGGTGTGTACATGTGTTGTGTGGTGTGTGCATGTGTTATTTGGTGTGTGTGGTGTGTGTTTAGTGGTGTGTCTTGTATGTGTATTGTGGTGTGTCTGGTGTGTATAGTGTATGTATGTGATATGTGGCATATATAGCCTACACGTGTGTATAGTATATAATATGTTAGGAGTGTGTGTGGTATGTATATGTGTAATATATAGATATATTATTATATATGTGGTATGTGTGTGTAGGTGTAATGTATATGATTTTATATACATTGCATGAGGTGTATGTGGATGGGGTATGTATATGTGTGTATAGTATATGATATGTTGGGAGTATGCATGGTGTATATATCTGTAATGTATTATATATACATATATGTATGTATGTATATATACACACACACATATATATATATATATATATAACATGTAGTATGTGTGTGAAGTATGTATACGTGCATAATATATATATATATAATGTATATATGTGTTATGTGTGTGTTGTATGTAGTGTGTAGTGTGTTCATATTTGATACACATGTGTGACATGTTCTCTAGGTCTGGCTAGGTCAGGCTTTTCTCTTCTCTCTCCACGCTCAGGGTTTGTGGAATCCAGGAAGGTTGGGTAAGAGATTGTGGAGTAGGTACTACGATACCCAATGATCACATGGAGTGCCCTAATAACCAGAAACGCTATTTCTTAGAGGTGGTCCTTGAGCAGTGTTTTAATTTCTGATCATTTCTTTATTTTTTGGAAGCCATGGAGAAAATATCTGTAGTAGACAGTAACCACACTGATTTGGCCCTGATTCTGTGAGTAGAAAGAACCATCCTTAAGACCTATGTTTAATGATGTGTGACCATTCAAACTTCAAAGCTTGGTAAGTATAAAGACACCTCACAGTGTATAGAACAGTCTCATGTGCTACACAGTTGAACTGGATGACCATAGACATCACATCATTCATTTTATTACCCTACACTATGCTTTTTTTTTAAGCTTTCATTTGTGTGAGAACTTCTATAGTTAACTCTTGCTTCTGCCACCATTTCGTGTATGGCTTCTGCTGGCTTGGTCTGCATGCATTAATATCCTGCCCCCGTTCATTAGTCCGGAGCCCCTGAGCAGGCCCTGCCATCTCTCATCTCCCATCTCGGCCTAGCGCAGATGATCAGTTAATTGGGGTTTGCTGTGGATCTGCCATGTCTCTCTAGGCTGTCTCCCAATGCAGGCTAGTGTAGGAAGCATGAGATTCCACTCTAAAAGAAACAAGACCTGGCAGTCAATTCTGGAAACACATCCCTTAGAACATACACAGCATCACAATGTGACATTGTGAGTAACATCATGACTCAGCAGAAGGCAGCATTTGCTATTGTGTCTGTCTTCACTCCTTAATGTAGTAACAACAGTAGAGACCTCTGTAGCTGTGAGGCCCCAGTGTACCTCACTGTGTAGGGATGGGGCCTGGTTAGCAGAACAGATCTGGTGGTCCTGAACTGAAGTACTATAGACTCCACTACTTGGGCTCTTTATCCTACTCAGAGGAAAGCAAGAAATGCAGTCTGCACCCAGGCATGGAGGCTAAAGGGTGCTCCATGGCAGAGGGGCGGCAGGAAGAAAGGAGGCAGGATATAAGGGGACAGGAAAGGAGAGGCATGAGGAGAGGAGGTGGGAAGGAAGAGGAAGGGAAAGAGGGAACAGGAAGTGAAGGACAGGAAGGGGAAGTAGGAAGTAAGGTGCAGAAAGAGAGGCACACAAGAATTGACAGACAGGAAGAGGAGAGGATGGAGGTGAGAGGTAGGAAGAATGGGGACAGGAAGTGAGGTGCAAGAAGAAGGAAGGGAAGGGGCAAGAAGGGAGGCAGGAAGAGAGACTCATAGTGGGTTCAGGGGCCAGGGCATAGGAGTATACTAGGAATGGAGAGCTGGGAAAGATATGTGCACTGGCTAAACAGTTTTAGACTTAGTGGCTCCTCATGGGGACAATGACACGCCTCTTAAGGTGTTCTGACATTTTCCCTGGAGTCCTCACACACTTCTACTATAAATATGTAATGTTCCTTTGCTGGAATCTACTCAGAATAAAGGGCCAACATTTAAGGGCACATGCTATGTAGAACATTCCAGATGAGTGGTTTTCAATCTTCCTCATGCTGTGACCCTTTGGTACAATTCCTCATGCTGTGATGATCTGGACCATAAGATTATTTAGTTGCTACTTTATAACTGTAATTTTCCTAGCTACTATTATAAATTATAATGCAAATATCTGATACATGGCCATCCCAAAGGGGTCATGACCCACAGGTTGAGATCCACTGTTCTAGATAGAGTTTGGTTATTGAAGCTGCCTGCAGTTTTGACACACTCATAATGTAGAAAATACAATCATGTCTGATTCCCCACCTGCCACTCTCTAGTCTGCTTCATGCTGCTCTTTAAAAGGCATGTGTGTATACAGGCTCAAGCGTCAGGTGTGTGAAGAAAGAGGGTAGCGTTCAAAGACATCCCCGATGTCCCCCTACAACCCTACTTCACCCTAAGGATGGGGTCTGCAGACTGTGCATCCCCCCTGTGCCCTCTTACCTCCGTCTATGAGGTTGGCCCAGTAGATGACCCTGAACCCCTGGAGAATCCCGTTCAAGGCCTCCTTGGACAGCGTGGACCAGGAGATTGAAATGCTTTCTGGTGAGGTTGCTATGGCTTGGACATTTTCGGGAGGGTAGCTGGGTACTGAAATGAAACAATTATAACCTGTGATCACTGCGTGGGTGGTGTCATCAAAGCAAATATGCAGCTAACTTACTATTCTAGCACACAAAGCAGAATGTACTCAGTCTCACAAGGGAAAGAAAAAAATAATTGGTGCAATCTCCACGGGAATATTGCAACCTTTTTAAGTGTCTAGGGGCCACACAGTTGTCATGGAGGGCATCACAGCTTCCCCGCCCTCTCAGCGGTCCACTTTCAGGAATATGTCCCAGACTTGAGCTGAACGTCCGTCAAGCCCTAATGCTGAGGAGGTCACTGGGTCTCAGCTTTGTGCTCCCACCGCCACGACAAGCTCCTGTTTTCTGTTACATTTCATGCATACCGCATTTTCCCTCATCTAATAAGCCTGAGCATGGATTAGAAGGCCATTGGAAAATGTGGGAGAGAAGAAATATAACCACAGGGCTTCCCTACCTCAGGTCTGAAGCCTCCCTTTTAGGAACATTGTGTTTTGTTAGAGGCAAGGGAGACAATGATATTAATATATTCTATTACATATATTAATATTATAAATATATATATAATAGTATATGCTATTTATTCATTGACTGATAGGGTCACACTATGCAGCTCTGGCTGGCCTGGAACTTTTCTGTAGACCAGGCTAACCTCAAATTCAGAGACCCTGCCTTTGCTTCTTAGTTTTTGGAAATGATGGTGCCCACCAGCACTCCCAGATTATATACTATTTTAAGTACTGACTGTATGTCAACGTTAAATGTTGGAGAGAGGAGGGGGGCCAATTATTAGCTGAAACTAAGTCATCAAAGCACAAATGGATACAGAAATAACCACTCCTGATGAATGTGGAGATGGAACATTCACATCTTGCAGGTTCTATTTATTTAAGCCTTCTCTGGTCTGTGATTAAATGACACATTGGGTCATTTAAATGGCAGCGTGCTGACTTAACTCCACCATGTGTGGAGCCTTTTGGACTGGAGGGTTCACTGTCATCACACACTATTGGGCTCTTTCCCTGCCTTAAGGAAGTGCCCGTGAATTCATCTCGGTCACTAGGGGGCGCATCATCACTGTGGGATCTGCGCCAGAAAGTCTGGGTCTCTTCAGAGGTTTTCTCTGGCCACAGAATGCTTGGGAACATAAAGCAATCATCAGGGAGAGGTAATAATGAAAATTATAATAATATACAGAAATATTCTAAAAGTTCTTGGTACTAATTTCAGGGAAAGACTTGGATTTCTGCTCTCTGGATGGCAATGGTGTGGGTTTTACAGGTTCAAAGCCCACTCTTGCATTCAAAAAGCAAAGAGGAAGATTCTGGAGTGCATTTGGGCTTTTGGGTGCATATCCGTTCAGGGCAGGAATGAACTGATGTGACAGGTTAGATATTTAGGTCAAGCAACAGGGAGCTGGGCTGCAGGCCACGGAGAGCAAGAATACCACAGACTACAGGTGCCCAGACCTACCGTCCTCCAGGGTGGTGGTAATTATCTCCTGAGAAGAAGGTCCTGTGCCAGCCCGGTTGCAGGCCTGTACCACCAGGCCATACTGGGTGAACTTATTCAGGTTGTCCAGGGTGTACACTTCGCTGTCCCCGGTGGTGTCGATACTGATGATGTTGAACTGGAAGTTGCCCCCTGTGCTGTACTCCCGGTAGCCTATTTGGTAGCCACGTATGATCCCATTTTGTAAATGTTTCTTGGGAGCCTAAACAGGAAAGAGAAGAATATATTCAGGAAAACGGATGTGGGAGAACCATAATGTGCAAAGCAAGTTAGGAAAAAATAAAGCCAGATGATAACACAGGGGCGAGTGGCAGAAGCTGTAACTCCTGCACACTTTCCTCATGGCTGAAACTGAGGCCGGCACCTAGCCCTAACGGCGGGACTGTGTCTCCTTTATATTGATCCCTGTAAGCCAGTGATAGGCACTGTTGGAAATTAACAGCTGTAACCAATAATAGACATATAATAAAATTGTCATGAAGGTTGCTTAAACTTACAGATTACTTATTTCTGTAATTTTCTACTTAATAGTGTCAGGCTGTGGTTGACAGGGGTAATAGAAACTGCAGAGCTAAGTCACAGTCAGGGAAACTTCAGTGTGTTTCTTCCTCAGCCTGACTTCCTCGCCCTCTGCAATGCCTCCACTGTGAGTCTCAGTTTTCACAGGATGTCAGCCACATTTAACTGACAGAAGAATAAATCTGGCACTGTAGAGTCTGTGCTCCAAGTCCCTAGGTCAGTCTGCTGTGGTTAACTGGACTCACTGAGAGAAAGACAGTAATTTGGAATCTTGGTGCACACACCAGAGATCTCATTATGAGGCCGTCCTTCCTGCTCATCAGCTAGCTGTCTAGCATCCACCTACTGTATCTGTCTGTCTGTCTATCATCACTTCTATCTATCTATCTATCTATCTATCTATCTATCTATCTATCATCTATCTATTGATAATCTATATATCTATCATCTATAATCTATATATCACCTATCATCTATGTATCTACCACCTATATCTTTCTATCATTTATCATCTATCTACTGTCTTCTATCACTTTATTTTCTATAAACTAATTATAAACTATGGATCTAGATCTCTCAGGTTAGGTAAACCTTTCTGAAGCCCTGCAGAGCTAACAGTGCTGAAGGACAGGGTAATAAGCACACGGGCTCTGGAGAACAGTGACAAGCCGGGGGTGTGCGGCTGCAGGCTAAGGTCAGCAGGCAGATGAGATCTGGGAAAAACAGCCTATGGACACAAAGGCCGGATGGGCCTGTAAGGATGGCTTGGGCTCAGCAAGTGGAGGTGAGGATGTGTGGGAAAAGCTGGCAGGGAAGGGAAGGAAGAGAGTGCCCAGAGACATGGGAGTGAGGCATGATGGGAGGGGGTGGATGGAGTTCCAGGACAGAACAAGTCTCTGAAAATCACCAGTGCATGGAGAAGGGTGCAGATAATAAGAGAAGGAGGGGGCATGGCCTGGATGAGCTCAGCAGATTCTGTGTATAGCCTCCTGGCCTGCTCTCCTTCCCTGCTGAACAGATGTCTCAGGCTGGCTTCAGGATGCAACCTGTGCCATGGAGAACAGTGTTTCCTTCATTTATTTGGAGTATTTTAAACGTTTAATTAATGCAAAAAAGCTACATGTGCTTGTGGGGCCTTCTTACAGCAAATTTCTTCCCGTGTGGTTTCTGGGGAATGCATTTGTTGTCCTCATCTGACAGACTGTGTGGATCCACAGCTGAAAACCATCCAGGTTAGTTATTTCACTATTCCACTGAGCACCAGGGCACGACCCTGGCGTGGGAGCTCACACTTGCTTTGCTGTAACAAAATTTTGTCTTCAAGAACACATAAAGATTTTTAGAGTTTTAGGGGCAGAGCCCAACAAAATTGCTGCACTGCACCTGCTGACTTGCAAGTATAACCTCTAGCTAGTTAATAAAATTAATTTCCCTGTAAAAATCATTATATGTAAGCTGATTTTTACCAACAAAGAGATTTATCTCATTTCATGTAGATTTTTTGTAATTAATCAGATAAGTGACTCAACTATAAATGATAATTTTTTGCAAATTAGATTCATATCCATTAAGCTTTCTGTCTAATTGTTCAGCTGGCTCCCTGCAGAGCTTCAAAAGAAAGCCAGTCTGTCACAGCAAGAGGGCTATGCAGCCAGGAATACAGTGGAGCTAAATGCCTAAAAGGAAACTTATCTAGAGCAGCTGATTCAGAATCCTCCTAAGCAGCTATGGGAACAGCTTTGCTGACTCATTCTCAGACCTTGAAGGGTTAATAAAACTTGTGATCTGGATGGGAAAATTGTCCTGTTCCTCTTTGTGGTTAGAAAGTATCACATATGGTTTCCTAAACAGGTTAGAAAGCATCACATGTGGTTTCCTCAGGAGATAAACAAGCACTTGGTTCTGTTCACTAGACAAGATTTTGTTTAAAATAAAACCAACATGGCCCCACAAGTTCAAGTCAGTTTAAAATTCTAGCCCAGCATGCAATAAAGACACATGCTCCATTATGTTCATAGCAGCCTTATTTATAATAGCCAGAAGCTGGAAAGGACCCAGATGCCCCTCAAAGGAGGAATGGATACAGAAAATGTGGTATATTTACACAATGGAATACTACTCAGCAATTAGAAACAATGAATTCACAAAATTTTTAGGCAAATGGTTTGATCTGGAAAATATCATCCTAAGTGAGGTAACCCAATCACAAAAGAATACACATGGAATGCAATCTCTGATAAGTGGATATTAATTAGCCCAGAAGCCCTGAATACCCAAGGCACAAATTGCATAACAAATGACTCCCATGAAGAAGTATGGAGAGGGTCCTGATCCTGGAAAGGATTGATCTAGCATTGGAGGGGAATATAAGGACAGAGAAAAAGGAGGGAGGTGATTGGAGAAAGGATGGAGGGAAAAAGTTTTATGGGACATATGGGGAGGGGAGATCCGGGAAAGGGGAAATCAATGTAAACAAAGAATATAGAAAATAAAAATATTAAATAAAAAAAATTCTAGCCCAGGCGGGGAAAGGGCTTCCAAGGTCCCATTCTTCACTGAGGAGCTATTGATAGTTGATGGGAGCAGAAGGCAGAGTCACTTTTCTTTAGGGTTGCTGCCATTAGTAAGTTCTCCATGTCCCCACTGGGTAGCCCCATAGCCCTGTGCATGTTGGCAGTACTAACTGGACTCGGAGGTTAAAAGTTATACAAGAAAGACATGAAGTTGAGAGGCAGATGCAATGAGCTGGTCCTGGAGGAGCCAGAAGAAAGGAAGTGAGGGGTGGATATCGTCAAGATACACTGTAAAGAAAGGAGTGTGGGGTGGATAGCGTCAAGATACATTATATACACGCATAAAATAGTCAAAGAAACATGACAATTAACATTTATGAACAGCTATATTTTCTTAGAGAGTCTGCATTTGTCCTTACTTTGGAATAAAGCCTATGCTTCTCATTTTTTGCTATAGAATATGGTATAGAATCATTGATTTTACTCCAGGAGTCTGAGGTGGAAGTCCTACGTGAGCCTGTGCATGCTTTGATGTGCTTCAGTTTTTCTCACCCATTCCCTCCTGTATCCTCTGTTTATAGTCTATAGTTCTGTGTCTGATTTTTCTCATTTGCTATGATATTCCGATCACAGTCTCCTCTTTGCTTCGCAGTTTCTGAGAACAGTGTTACATTATGTTGATGTTTGACTTTTGTTAAGTGCTCTCACACACCCATATCACAGCTTTGCAACTTATTTGCAACCACAAATATTATTTAGCACCTCTGCAACCTAGATTTTCCATTTTTAGCCTTATCTGTGGGACACAAGTCCCTGCAGTAGACTGCCTTATTTTTAAAGCTGCATTTCGATTGGCTATTAATGAGCAGAGATTTATTTATTTATTTATTTTTTGCTTTTACTCTGTTAGAAGTGGGTTAGCTTAAGGGGATGCACTTGTAAACATCCTTCCATCTCCCAAGTTTTGGATAAGTTCTATGCTATTGGCTGTATTTCCTTTACAGGTGCCTCATGGAATTGCTAGCTACCCTGTAGACAAAGCTGGTAATACTGTCCTATAAAGTGAGGAGCATGGTGCAGGAGGGGAAGTCAAAACCATTGCCACCCTGCCTCAGAGGCATCATGGTCATGGCTGGCAAACCAATTACCCAAACCTCTATGGTCCCTACCATGTCTGATGCCACTGATATCTCACTGTCATCCTCACCAGCATCCTCAACGTCATCTCAGCTCTCTGCACAGTCCATCTGAGAGACAACCTGCTACACAAAGAATATTCTCCTTCATTCCACTGCCCAAACCCTAGTCATTCTGGAGGGTAGTGCCTCAACTTGACCTTTCCTCAGACTCACTTCAGCAAGAAGCCTTCTACATGCATGCTGCTTCACAGGAGCTGGTGTGAGGCTGAGTGCTAGGTCTTCTGGGGACACGCTAATTAACATGTCTTCCTGTCCTGCCCATATCAGGGTTGCAACACGGCAGCCAATAGGTATGATGCTGGAGAAGTAGCTAAGAACTACATTCTGATTCATAGGCTGAGAGAGAGAGACACACACAGATAGAGATAGAGAGAGACAGAAAGACAGAGACAGACGGAAAAGCTCAGTGAGACAGAGACAGAGAGACAGAGGGAGACAGAGAAACACAGAGAGAGACAGAGAGAGACACAGACAGACAGACAGACAGACAGACACTGGCCTGGCACAGGATCTTGAAACCTCAAGCTCACCCACAGTAACACACTTCCTTCTAATTCTCAAATAGTACCACTCCCTGGAGACTAAGCATTCAAATCTAATAATGTCTCTGGAGGCCATTCTTATTCAAACCACCATATCAATGAAGAGAACGTGTAGGCTTATGGAAAATCCCACCGGAAAGCACTCCTCTTAAAATACATTTTAAAAGCACTTAGTATGCCTGGAAACAGAACAAGCAAAGTAACTCTGAGCATTTGCTCTACTCCATGTCCAAACTCAGGAGCCCTGCAGATGGGCCCCTTTGTACTGGGAACCTGGTGTTATACACTGATTTTGTAAGTGAGTAATAGCTTGTCACCTTTTCTAGAATCCCTCTGAAGGAACTGTATACTCTGGGGCAGAGGTCACATTTGCCATTACGCTTCTTGTGACAGGTTACTTGTTTACCCTTGCTGAATTTAATTCTTCCCTTCCCCACTTGGATCTAGTAATGGTCCCGATTTCCTGACATTTATTTCTCTCATTTGCTGCTCTCTGCAGACCTGCTATCCCTCTCCAGCCCTCCCCCCGCAGCTACCCTTCCTTTTGGCCTCTCAATCCCTCTCAACCCCCATATCCTTAAGGACTTCTCTTTGATCTCCATGACAACAATAGTACCATGTCAATCCATTAGTATGGCTTGCAAGTAACTGCGTTTTATATGTTTCTCTCCAATCTTCTTCATCCTTAAAGAAACAGAGAAACAACAAAGAGGCAGGGATGTGGAAAGGCTCACAGTTCACACCATCACCATGGATGCTGATGACTTGCATGGGCAAGCCTTCCTAATGTCTATTCCATCTCTCTTCCCTCCAGAAACCTTTAAAGAACAGAGTATGCTTCTGGGGCTGGAGGAGAGTCCCTTGGAACATACATTCAAAATTTCCTTTAGATTCTTGCAAATTCTCTTAAGATGCATGCTGCCTTCTTTCATCACTGGGTGGCAAACGTCTCACTTATTCCTCCATATTCCATATGCACAACTGCTTTGCAGTAGAGTGCTTCCTAGGTAAGCTCTGCATCAAACTGGGTGAGCATGAGACAGGTGTCTGCTTGACACAAGGCTCTGGGCTCAAGGGACCCTGACAAGGGTGTGGACATTACCACCTAGTGTAAGGTTTATGCTACTGAGGATTAGCCCAGGGCACTATGAGAGGGAAAGGGGAAAATGAAAGTTGCCCAAAGAGTCAAGAAGACAGTCAGACAAGAGGTTGTTCACTTGAGCCTACGGATAACCTAACAGTGATGTGCCCTGGTACACAGCTGCACCCTGGGAAGAAAACACAGGCGACCCAGGATACAAGAGCTCAGAGACAGACTCTGCACTGAGGAATTTGTGGGGATCCTGGGTTTCATGATAACGAGAGGATACAGCCGACTTTGGTGTTGGAAGGTGAAGTCAGATCCCCTGCAAGAGCATCAAACACTGTTAAAAATGGAGTCATAGCTCCAGCCTCGGGCATTCCCTTGTTATCTTTATTCAAAGGTGAAAATTTCAAGCAAATGAAGGCCAGTGGCATGCAGCAGGGGTCCCGGGAGTCAGGCTGGGCTTCTTGTCTGCCATCTGTACCTGAGGAAGGGAAGATTCACAGGACTAACTAGGAGCCTCCCATCTATACCTGGGTAATGGGCAGTCTTTGACTAAACTAGAGGGGTTTCCAGCATTGACACAAGGTAGGGGATAGGGTAACAGAGCCTCAAAAAGTTGAGGTAAGCTGCTCTGTTTCCCCTCTCAGGAATGTGGCTGAAGCCCGTCCAGGTACAAATGGCAGTAGTGTGGCTTATGTGTGGATCTGCTGACCTGGCAAGATGCTCCCTCCTCCCCCACTCTCCTTTTTCAAAGTGAATAAAGATTGGCCACTGGATTTATTTTCCTATAAATAAACTTTCCTACCTGGCAGGGCAAACAAGCATGGCACTATTATTTTATGATGACAAAATCCATCATCTAATACCTAAATATAAAACATCTTTTTTTATTCATCTTGAGACTTGCTGCCTGCTGATGCTCCAAGGCTTGCCGAGAGTGGGGAGAGGGGAGCGGGGTCCTTGAGGCAGGCTTATTTAGTGACAGAACTAAGCAAGCTTTCCTGAGGATGGTGGAGGCAGGAAGGCACAGAGTCCATTCCAAATGGAGCAGCAAGCGGGGTGGTGCCTGCTGTAGACACACACAGTATCTGCAGTGTGAATCTGTGACCCGGATCTCTCGGTGGAGAACCAAGGTTTTCGTGAGAAAAGATAGGTATATGAGCGTTTTTGACATAAGGCTGGATGATAGTATGGGCCCCATGTGTTTTTATAGCAAATACTCATTTCCTCTGACTGAGGGGTGAACCCCTACAGAGCCTGCACTTCCTGGTCCACCCTGAGGGTCCAGAAAAATCCATCCTGCTCAATGAAAATGAAAGGGCTTTGAAGCCAATTTTTCTTGTCTTGTTGAAGGGGAAGAGGTTAGATCTGCTAATACAAGAAGGACTGGCAATTCCTTACATATCTGTGAGACACGTATGCATTTTTAATAAAGTGCCCATATCCCTGACCAGAACCAGTGGATTAATTCATGAAAGCAAATGCAAATTTGTAATCTTTCACAGCCTAAGGATTAAGGGAATGGCTGAAAACATTAAGTAAAATGTATTTCAAGGCAAATTTTTAATTTCGACTTTTGTAGGAGAGAGGAACATTGACCTAGGTTTATAATTTGGAAATAAAATGCTACTAGGTAAACTCTGAATGCGCATTTTCTCTAGCTTCACCATGTCATGTGACATTTACCCCAGGAGGTTGGAAGGCAGAATAAAGGGAATTCTATTAATCATGGCTTGTAGGCATGAGCTACCCCGCGAGGGTCCCCACCCTGACACCAGGCCATCAGCTTCCCTGTTCTGGGTAAGTCTCTCTAATGTGGGGGTCATTCTTCATTCACAATGGCTGTATTCAGCGACCAACATGACAGGATGGGATTGGATTCAGGGGCCAGGAGAGGGCTCCTAACCACAGCTGCCCAGGGGCTCAGTGAAGCAGAGGGAGGATAGCCTAAGCCAATTTTCCAGTGTGCCACAGTTTCCTAGTCAGAAGGGCATTGATGGAGGAGGCACACCCACACAGCCTGATATTTATTAAACATTTACTAAGATGTCACCTGCAATGCTGCAGCTTGCTTTTAAGCATCAGGCAGAGCTGTCTTGGCTGTGTGAAGGCTCGTCCCTGAGATATAATGTACCTCATAGCACAGGGCACTGGGGTGGCGATGGAGCTCTGTGGAAAGTGTTCTTCTGATAACAGAAATTCACTGAGACCTCTGGACACCCCACTTTAGTATTTCATGGAAATCATTTAAAATTCTAAGCAGAAATTCTGCTTATTAAATAGCATCCTCACTGTGGTGAGAGGACAATAGTAGAATTACCCTTAAGGTTTCACTGTGAACCATCAGCTTACAGCTGCTCTCAGCATGGCATGCTAGTACTGCATGAATGGAGGAAAAGAGACAATCTACAAAGACTTCCGATTTGAAACAAAGTTTTACAATTGAAATACTTTCTGCTTTCAATTGCAATCTTCTGAGATATCTAGGCTAATTATTTCAAACACTCTACTTTAGAATGTTTTCTTTCTAAGTTGCTATAGCAATTATTACCCCCCCCCCCACACACACACACTGCTAATCCCAACACTCACTGGATTGAGTCAGGAGGATAATAAGGTTCAGATCAGCCCGAGCTTTTTTTTTTTTTTATAATTTTTTATTTTCAATATTCTTTGTTTACATTCAAAATGATTATAATGAGCTCAAGGTTTGCCTAGGCTACCAAGTGAGGTGAGACTCTTGGTCTCAGAGAAAGAAAGATGCTTCAAGAAATAGATTAAGGCAGAATTTTCTGGGGAAAACTATATGATTTTGAAGTATTCTGCCAAATAAATGTCATCATTCAGATTTTTAAGGTTCCTTCTGATATTGAATCAGAAACAAACCTGTAGTCTGCCGGCAAACCTCTCCCCTCTGGCAGCCAGAGCAGAGCGCCAGAGCAGAGCAAGGAAACAGAAAGTTAATTGCAATTTGATTCTCCTTTAGTCAGACACAGTTTGCTCCAATCTGTGCCAAGCCACTGCTCTGTGCATTTACTTAGAACATGCATCAGCCCAGCCCATTCTGCACACTCATTGTGCCTTAACACGGCACTGCAGGACTGGCTCTTAGATGCTCCCCCTGTGGGCTAATAGCTGTGACTTGTAGCCATCAGTGCCCAGGAATGCACTACAGACAGTGACCGTCCACCTTGCCGTGAGTTATGGTGGGAAGCTGGCGAGGTGTTCAGCTTGGTGTTAGCCATGCTCTACACTCTGCACCTCCACCCAAGCATGAGTCAGACCTTCACATGCTCCTCTCTTCACTTTGCATCCAAACAGCGCAGGACCCTCTCCGTGGCTGCCTCTGACACCCATGATGCTTCTCAAAGGCCCCTGTGCTATGAATACATGGCCTAGGCCAGTAGTTCTCACCCTTCCTACTGCTGCAACCCTTGAGGTGACCTCCAACCATAAAATTATTTTTGTTTTGCTACTGTTAGGAATTGTGATATAATATCTGATATGCAGGATTATCTGATATGTGACCTCTGTAAAAGGGTTATTCTATACCCAACAGGGTCATGACCCTCAAGTTGACAATCCCTGACCTAGAGGCTCCTTCACTCCATCTCCCATTCATCTACTGTCTGCCTGCCCACTCACATGACCATTCCCTTCTTTCCTCCTTCATTCCCTTCCTCCCAATTCATTCATTGCTGCCTCCTTCCCTCTTCCTTCCCCTTCTCTTTGGTTTGGGCTCACACATTCACCAGCCATACACTCATAAACTCTCTCTCTCTCTCTCTCTCTCTCTCTCTCTCTCTCTCTCTCTCTCACTGGGTCACTCCTTTACTCTCTGGTTTACTTACTTACTCATCCTCTATGTGATGTGATAGATAAGGCTCTAAAGAGCCCACAGACCCACAGAGGAGGTAAATGAGCTATGCAGTGTGTGTTGGGAATGTCATGAACATGTTGGGGAAGCCCCTGTATTCTCTGAGAGTTATGTACAAAGAGAGATGTGAGATTCCAGCACTGGGAAGGAGGTGCAGCTTGGTAACCTGTGAAGGAAGATAAAGACAGAAGGCACCTGGGATCTCTGGGGTGGGGATGGCTGTGGAGCGAGGGGTCCTAGCCTACGTAGGGTGGTGGGCCTGATGTTGGAGGCCTCAAGTGTCTATCGGATTGGTCATGTTCTTAGGTCATGGGCAGCTTCGACTAGATCTGAGAAATTTAAAATCTGACCCTTTTCTTTGGTAAAAGGAATAATTAAAGCAAAAAGGGTAACATTTGCTTTGATAACAGAGATCCAACAGAAGGGCTACTTATGAGACAATACTTTAAAATCTTAATGCCTAGCTTTATCATCATTGAAAACCCTTTAGAATGTTCTTATATTTTAGGATGTCAACTCTAAAATGGCTGTTTTCCCCCACTCAGACCCTCCTCTCTTCACAATGGGCACATCTGTTTTTCCTGACTAGCTGTCCCATGGTAGTGAGCAAGTCCTCATCTTAGGTTCTCAACATTCCAAACTCAAATCTACACCTTGTCTCTGACACTGGGGCTCCCTTTTTGGCTTAGGTTGTCCCTGTCCCCCTGTCTTTCCTCACCTCTCCCTTTCTTCTTCTTCTGTAGGTTCCTTAAACAAAATGCATGTTTTGAACTCTTCTATCACAGAGAGCCATGTCTGATAGCACACACTGTCTCTGCATGTGCTTTAGATCAGCCCACAGCTTGCCTGAAACAGTAATGCCCTTTAAAGTCTTTTATATCATCAGGTGGAGCAATAAGCTAGTCTGCCTGAGTCTCCAGTTTCCATACCTCACTCAGCGGGGCTGATCACCAGTGTGCCTGCTTGTTTGCTTAAGTGCCAGGCAATGGATGCTTGTGGGCAGGCCTGTACGCCCACACAGCACCTACCTGACTAGCAGTCGTAGGAAAGCTCTGTAGCCCACTGCATCTTTATCCCTTTGGCTGTAGAAAGAAATTTAGCTATAATGCACTGACTTTGACTACAGCTTTTTACATCACGACACAATTCAAGGCTCCAGGTGTTTCCAATTTTAACTATAAGTGGTATGTGCTATGTAGACAGGCACATCCTTCATACAGCACCTCATCCCCCCACAAAATCCCCTCTCAAGGCCCACAGTAATATCTGGCTCTTTCCAGGAACCAAATTCAAGCAGATGTATGGAACAATTGGCGGAAACTTCACAGCCTCTATTCATGGCAGACTGAGCCAGCTTCTGTTTGTAGCACGGCTGGGGTGTGGACAGGGTTAGGGCATGCTGAGAGCCTTTATTGTACAGTGTGTGGTGCTCACAGGAGTGGTCTGGTCACAAAGACTGAGGATGGCTTAGTCATACTCCCACGACATACAGTTTGTCCTGCTGCCCATTGCAAACACAGCTCATCGGCCAGGGCCAAAAAAGCTGACACACAGGGATTCCCTGCATTAACCCATGTTAATACCTGAGGTGGCATATACTCCCTCAGTGGAAACCTGTTTCTGTGACATGTGGTCATCATTTTATGAGATGGTCAATAGGAGAAAGAGAAAGGAAATAAAAGAAAGGGGAAAGGGAGGGGAGGGGTGGAAAGGAGAGGGAAAAATGGGCAGAAAGAGAAAACCATGCTATGACACAAGTGCAGACCAGAAATAGTAGGTACAGCTTCATAGAAGCACAGATCCGATAACAGATCCCTAGACAAAGCAGCATTTGACCCATCTGGTCATTGCCAAGCAAATGGATAATTTTCAGTGTATCTCACCCAGAGGTAAGTGCCATAACTTGTATATCTGTGGGACAGTGGCAACTCGAGCACTAGTCTGTGACACTATCACCTCTTTCACTAACCAAGTTTACCTTTAAGGCAGGCTCTGCTCTGGGTCAGGGCATCCCACACCAATCTAAACAGTCTGTATCTAAACCCACAGTTAGGGACTGCCTGGGAGGCAGCTGCTTCCAAGGCTCATGTCCATGATCAGGAACCCCAAGTATTTTCTCGAGGGCAGCAGCTAGCTAATATTCAGTGAGGTTTCTCTTCCTCCTGTCATTGTGTACCATAGACTACACAGTACTGTCTTCACTCCTGAGAGGAGCACTTAGAGGCTTTCTGCTGTGATTAAGTCATAGCACTCAGCCAGGGTATATCAGCCTCGCTATGTGCATGAAACCAATCCTGGGAAACTTAATCAAATTCTAAGGATAAAATAAGCAAGATAGAACAATTTCATTCTTTAGACATAGACAACTTACTACAGAGGAATTTAAATCATGGATATCTAATATGCTTATGTCATGGAACCGTGTTTCAATGACAGGACAAGCATATATGCAATGACTGTTCTAAGAATTTGAGTGGTTAGAGGTCTCACAGCCAGCTTAGTTCATATAAATACATCCCATGATAATTCCACAACGACAAAACCACCCAAGGACATATGTCTCAGGATTAATCCTGCTCATCCAGCAACCATGGCCGTATTAGATGTGTATACACATATGTATACATATAGATGCCATAAATTTAATTTGAAAAAGAATTTTTTAAAAAATAAAATGCTGGCATTATGACAAGAGTGATGATTTTTTAAAAAATAAAATGCAATATCCTGGCATTATGACAAGAGTAATGATGCTTACATACTAAGAAAAGTGTCAAAGACACATGCATTGGCTCAGTTTACCTTCCAGGTAACCCTGATACTCTGAGATGAGGTGGGTTCCAAGTGAACTTCCTGAGGTGGGCCATCAGGAGCTGTAGGGACCAAAAGCACACAGGCAGGTTAGACACAGGTTCAGAGCAGGACACAAGTTACTGGCCCCTAAATCTCTGTGACTCAGTTTCCTTTCTATGTCATAGGATAAACTTATATCATAGGGATGCTATGAAAACAATAAACCAAAAACAAGTATGATACTATAATTATAATTTTTCAGGAAGGAAATCTCTAAGCGAGAAAGACCATGAGTAAACTTCAAGAAATACCATCTGGTTGAAGACAGAAGCAGACCTGGAGCAGGACAGCTGTACGTACCAGAGGTAGATCTGTTTTTTCTGTTGTAAGGAAGCAGGTGTAAACATCATTATTTATTTACTCAAAACAGACAGAAAAAGACCAATAATGACCAGGTCATCTATAAACAGCAGAGAATATAGGTTCATGCTCATGTGTACTTTAAAACAGTTTTAGGTGGGCTCAGGACACCTAACACAACATAAAGGCCCTGCCAAGAGTTGTGATTCTGTGTTGCTTATGGAATAATGCCAGAAGAAAAGTCTATGCGTAAACAATTCAGATGCAATCTTTAAAACTCTTTCTAACCTGACGTTTGAACCTATAGATATAGAACTCAGGGATCCTGAGGGTTGACTCTATATGATGGTAAGACTGAATATTAGAATCAAAACAGTAAAGAAACTGAAGGCTACAAGCCCACAGCAAGAGCATAGGAAGTGACTGTAGCCCATGGAAATTAGTGTACTCTGCAGCTCAGAGTCAAGGACCCCAGCTCCTTGGGTTGGGGACAGGCTGAAGAAGGTAGCTCTTTAGGAGATGTAGAGACAGTGAGGGAGGGGTAAAGGGTTACTGGCTGGATATGGGTAGGCAGGGGACAGAGGGAGTACTATACCTGCTGCTCAGAACATCAACTAGTCTAGATGCTACAGAAGTCAGTTTCAACGATCCTCATAGAACTAAAAGCAGACCTACCACACAGGCCTGCTTCTAGGTGTTTACGCCAAGTCACCATGCCAAAGGGACATTTATTCATCCATGTTTTTTAGTTTTTGGTTTTTCTGTTGTTTGTTGTTTTATTTGTTTGTTTTATGTGTATAAATTCATTATAGCTGTCTTCAGACACACCATAAGAGGGTATTGGATTCCATTACAGATGGTTGCAAGCCACCATGTGGTTGCTGGGAATTGACCTCTAGAAGAACAGTCAGTGTTCTTTACCTCTGAGCCATCTCTCCAGCCCCCCTGCCCCCATCCATGTTTCCTGTGGCACTATTCATGATAACTAAGTTATGGAACCAACCTATGCATCCGCCCCTGGAGGGATGGATAGAGATACTGTGGCTTAGATACATGGTGACATTCTACTCAGCCCCAATGGACAGCAAAGCAAGGAAGGCTGATCACATTAAGCAAATATGTTCTATCTCAGGACAATAATCACACGTTATTCTCATGTGCCAGTCAGAGAGTTTGAGTAGAAAAATTAAATCCTATCTGTATAGTGAAAGAAGCACAGCTGACTAGGAGAGCAAAGGGGATGAATAGGAGGGGTGGGCAAAGAGTAGGTTAGGTGGACTGAAAACATTATTATATGGAAATGGCCTTGTGTAGCCCAGTTTAATAAAATAACACAAAAGAGAGATGGGAAAGATGGATGCTGAAGCCACTAGTCACAGAGAAGACAGGAAGTGGAGAGCTGCCAGAAAATGGGGACAGAAGGACAGCTGAGCGCCACAGGGCAGGGCTTGTGAGAGGGACAAAGGACCATGGGAGCAGTGCCAGGTGTTAAGCCTAGAAAACAGGGCTCCTTGTGTTCTACTGCTAAGACTCTAAGGGTGAGCTGGGGTTTTTTCCATGGCTGAGGACTGCAGAGAGGAGCAGGAACTTTAGCCCATGACCTGCTTTTCTAACTCATGTTTCATTCCCAGGAGCATTCAGGCATTCTATGAAGTCTAGCACCAGTTTGTCCTCTGCTTTCTCTGTCAGCATCAGGGAGCCACATTAACTCTGGCCTTGGATTCTTTAAAAGGAGGCGTGTCTCCAAGTACTCAGAAGCTCCCATGTGTCCTAGCCACTCCATGGAGGGAGTCCTTGTACCATGTATTTCACGTTCTTCTGTTCAGGTGCATCTTTCCCATGACTAGAGCCTCAGCAGAGTAAAAGTGCACAGGCTCTCAACAGTTCTGATGGAACCTTTGCTCTGTCAAATCTGCCCTTGCCTGGGAGCCTTTATAGCTGTTATTTCCACATAGGTGCACATCCAAGCATCCAAGACCTTAGCATCCAAGTCTTCTGTGCTTTTGGTCTCCTATGGTCTCTCAGGAGCTGAGTCCAGAGGGAGTTCTTTTCTGGAAGGGATAGAGCACTGTACTCATGTGAGACCAGAGCCCCTTCCTTCTCCTCAACAGGTCCAGGCTTAACAGTATAACTGAGACTTATGGGTTTACTAATCCATTTGTAAATGCATCCAAGTTACTTCCCAGCATCCAGCCATTGGGACCTTTAGTGTCAGAGCCTTGTCTCTGATATTTGCAAATCAAATACTTCATGAGGAAACTTGATGTCAGACCTGATTAAAAAGGATTTCTTCTCACATCAGCAACAGAAAAGCATGTGGCTTCCCCATTAAAATTGTTCTTTTATTTAAAAAAAAGATTTTTAAAACTATTTTCATTACATGTATATGCACATAAATTCAGTACCTACAGAGGCCAGAGGCATCAAATCCCCTGGAGCTGAAGTTACAGGTCATTTTGAGTCACCTGGCATCAGTGCTGTGAGCTAATATGTAAGAGCAATATGTATGCACTCTTACCTGTTGAGACATCATCTCTCTAGACTCCATCAAAACCATTCCTGAAAAAAGCTATTTTTGAGCTGACCTTGTCAACTCTAACAGGGTCTCCACTTACTCTCTTCAGTTTTGAGGGAGGACTGAAGGTTACAAAGGGAACTAAGTGTTGTTTTTGAAAAATTATAAGAAAGCCACTTTAGCCATACCAAGGATTTGTTTAATATAAACCTTACTGAGCTTCCAAAGGCTCTTACATCATCACGGGCAACTTCTGAGAAATGAGGTCAAGGCAGAGGGAATTCCTAACACTGAAACAGACCTAGCAACTCACATGTTATCCTGCTTATTGCACTAAGTTTAAAAAAAATCATGCTGGTATTTGATAATTAAGAATTTGTTTACACACCCCAACATCGAAGCTATAACATAAAACGGAGTGTTTTAAATTTTAGTTTTATTTTTAAATGTCTATGTACTTGTGTGTGTATGTATGTGTGTGCGTATGTATGTGTGTGTGTGTGCCATTGTGTGTACATGGTCATATGTATGGATAAATACTGTACATGTTCATATGTATGGGTAAATACACATGAGTGCAGGTGTCCAGAAGAGGATGTTAGATTCTATGGAGCTGGAGTTACAGGCAGTTGTGATCCACACAACATAGGTACTGTAAATGCATCCAATGTCCTTTGCAAAAGCAGCAAGCACACCTAACTGTTGAATCATTTCTCCATGCCTGAGAAGTCTTTTTTGTTTGTTTGTGTTTTTTATATTGGGATACACAGCAGTTTCCCCACAGTAGGTGGAGACTGGAGGCAAAGACTAATAATTAGCATCAATTCCCAGAATTGATGATCTTTGCACATCTACAGAAGTAAAAAAAAAGAAAAGGTGCTAATCTGTAAAAAAAGGATCAGAGACCATTTACAATTTCTAATGTTTTTGCCAGGTCCACAGCAAGACAACATTCACTCACCCTGATTCTGTTGGCTAGACACATCAAGGGGAGATCCACCTGACTGCCAAATGCACAGACATTTTCCACCCATTGGCTGACCTGCATGGGCTCCTCCTGATCGGGCCAAATACTCTGTCCACTGAACTTCTCTCTCCTGACAGCCTATTGCCTCTTAAAGAGCAGTGATGTTCCAGGATCTCAGAACATTCTCTCTCCCATAGAAATGTATCCATATCTGAGCTACAACCAGAGGTCTGAGTTTGTTGACTGAGTTTGGGAGAACCTTCCTGATGAGTCTCCCTCACAAATGTTTGTCTCTGCCTTCCTGGTTGGGAGCTGATGAGCACCTACTATGAGTCAGGTCATTGTGGAAATGAAGACTGACTACCATTCAGCACTGTCCTCAGTAGCCAAGTGGTAGATTCAGTCTCAGAGCCTATTGCCAAGGGAGTGAAGAAAAAACATGTATCCATATCTTCTTAGAGATAGATATTTTCTAGCCATAAGGAGAAACAACATAATTTTGTTTGCAGGAAAACAGAGACAGAGATAACCTTTCTAGGTGTATTAAGCCAGCCCCAGAAAGACAAATATGTGCTTTCCTTCATTTGTGTTCCCTTGATTTTATGATACACATTCATGCCTGTATATGTGACAGAGGGAAAACTAACTAGCAGTTCAAAATGGAGTATATATGAAAGACTTTGTGCAGTGGGTTAAGATCAAATAAAAGACTCAGGAGTCACTGTATGATCTCACATGCAGAAACTCTGTCTGTAGGGGCTGGGTATATGAGAGCAAGTTTTTGTGAGGAAAGTTGCCAAGACTCTGCTAATGAAAACATGAAAATCATATTTTTGACACAAAATAGAAACTTAATTCATGTAAAGCTACTGATGGATTAAGAACTCATTCTTCTAAACTATTTAGTACTATCATGTGCCAAACATTGTTCTAGGGCCCAAGATGAAGGAAAAAAACAAAAACAAAAACAAAAAACAAAACAAAAAACCACAAGCAACTATTGCTGTGCATGCAGAAAGGACTGGAAGTAAACTAACAGCAGAAACCAGAAAAATCTGGTGGTGATAAGGCTACTTTATAGAAAGGATTGGGGGGTTGGGGATGCTAGAGTGAGTGGAATCATAATAGAGTGAGACGGATTTATAGAGATGATGTTTAGGTAGAGAACAGTGAGTTGTGAGGGAAAAGAGGGAGGGCCACTCTAAAATATTCTAGAACCTTTCCAAAGCATCCTAAGTTAGCATCAGGATGATACTCCTATGTATAAAGAACCTCAAAAATGCTGATGATTTCTCCAGGAGTAATTCCTAAGGTTCTCCCTGCAGTGAAAAGTAAAACGGATGGTAACTAACCAAAGAAAGGGAAGCGGCTAAAGGCCCTTCATGTACAGGGCACAGCTGCCCCATACGGATCCTTAGCTCAGAACAGATCTGCTGGAAAGCCAATGCTCTGCAGTGACCTCTCTGAAACCCAAACCGTCTATCTCGTGCTAGTCTGTGAAAACACAGTGACATTTAAGGCGCTTCAGCATAATTGAACTCCCACATTGCCATCCGAATTCGTAATGAAGATGATAAAGGGATCAGCCACCCTACACTCGGTCACAAACACTCAGGGTCAGACACGACCTCAGGGTCCAGCTGTTGATGGGAAGTGGCTCTCTGTCAAGGGTCAGCCATGGTGTGACATGTCTGATCCATATCACGCAGCCCTGGGAAGTCGGAGGCACTTCTGGTCCATTAAGAGCTGATCTTGTCAACTCTGATAGTGTCTCTACTTACTCTGACTTATTTTGGGGGCATATGGGGAAGTCAAGAAGAGTGTGCTAAATGGTGTAATCTTTGCTACATATTTGCTTTCCGAGGTCAAGTGCATTTAAGTGGTGTGATTATTCACGTGGACACTTTCACATAAAAATACCCGGGAACTGAGGCTCAGAGCAATGATATTTCCAACATTAGGAAGGAGCTCTGTGCTAATGGTAGCAATTCTTTCTTCAGGGAGCTTTGTGATGGATGCTGTGGGGATCTTAAATCAATTTCCCATGGTGCAAATGTATAAATTCAAGGTCTTCAAACTTTTTCCATAAAGGATTATAATTTGCCTCTATGCAATCTTTTACATTTTTCTCTTCTTAATTTTTTAAAAAAATTCTTTTGTAACTTCTTACACAAACACAATATATCTAGAGCATATTATTCTTTTTACTTGGTTAATGGGTAGAATTTGGACTCCTTGGTTAAGTTTGACCATGCTCCAGCCAAGGAAGGGAAGGACTGTTGTCAACAGTAGGTCCATCAGAGGGGATCCCTGCACTGGACTCCAGTTGAGAGCGGCTGGGAGCAGAGGACCAACAGCAGTTGCTAGAATAGATGATGGTAAGTGTCCAGATTTGAAATAGTGACACTTCACTCGGGCACAAGTTCTAGCAAGATCCTAATGGAGCTCTCTGTAGATTATGACCCAGGGCATGGGAGTGAGCAGGGAAGAAGACTCCTTTGGTGGAGGTCAGAGCTGTGGTAGAAGGGTCTTACTCCATCTTGCCTCTTGTTCTTTTAGCCTTCTCGCTTTGCCCTTAGTTACTTTTATCTTTTCTGTCTGAATCTCTCATTTCAGTCTTTTCAAGCTACCCTAATAAGAACACACACAGCTAAGTATCTCCTAAGAACCAAGACTTGAATCTGTATAGAAATTGGCTTCTAGAATCTGAAATGTTAATATGAAGGCACCAGAAGGTTGTATTTTGGTGAAAGTGTGATGTGCCTTTCCCAAGTCCTTACATGGTGGAAGGGACCAGTGAACTCTCTCAGGCCTGCTATAAGGGATTCCTTCTACTTATAATGATACCATCCTGATGGCCTACTCAGCTTTTTGGGACCCCACCTCTTACTAGAAGGATATAGGGATTTGGTGAATTTGGGGTCATATCAGCATTCAGGCCCTAATATCCTTCAGAATCTTCAGGTAGATTTAACTCTACATATGTTTTCTCACTAAACACACAAACCACACTGTTATATCATGTTGAAGTGTACACTCAGTGCATACACACACACATACACACACAGAGAGACATACATGAACACACAGAAACATACACATAGACACATACACAGACACACACACATAAATACATACATATACACATAGGCACACACACATACATACACACTTGAACACACACAGAGACACACACACACACAGACATACACACATACACATACAGACACAGACACATAGATGCACACATATAGACACAGGCACACACACCTACCCCCCCACACAGAGATATACACACACAGGCACATACATACAGACAGACACATACATATATACAGGTACACACAAGCACACACACAGAATATACACACATATACATACACATACATATACACAGGCATGCACTTAGACACACACATGCACACCCTACAATAAGAACTCTCCTTTCACACTAGGAACACACCTGGCTGAGACATAAATAGCAAATACTTTCTGGTGTCCTTGAATTACAGCATAGCTCAGGACACTGGGGTCCATAGAGAAGTGACAGTAAACCTTATCTGCGATTGTAATCAAGATCCTTGACCTGATATAGCAAGATTTGAACATTAAGTCTACAAAGCAATGAGATAAGTAACTTCACAGGGTGGTAATGTCTCTGACCTGGCTCTTCTAGGACAAGCACAGAGAAGGAGAGCCACATTTGGAAGGTTTAGCTAAGTGGGGAAGAAGTACACATGGCAAAGGGCCAGAGGTCAGAGGTCAGAGTGGGGCTGGGAGTCGCTGCCTGTAGCTTCAAAGTAGTTGAAAGGAGTGGGTACTGAGGGCTAAGCACATCACAAATGTGTTCTCAGCAGATATAAAGTGGTGGGTTGACTTAGGTGCCCAACACTAGAGACTTTCTGATTCTAGTCATGCAAGTCCTGCCCCAAGACAAAGCCTGTCTACTAGTCTATTCTCTTTCTTGCTTTATCTGACCGTCAAACCAGATCCCTAGTGGGGCTGCCCAAGCCAGCACCCAAGTAACAGCCAAGAGCCTAGTCAACCAGCTAAAGGTGAGAGCCTCCATTTCTGTCTGCACAGATACCTAGCAGCTGCCCTCTAGACCAGCACCCAGAGCTGTTCACCTGGCCTCCTGGCTGCAGGCAGGGATGCTGCCATGGCAACCGAAGGCTGCTGCAGAGGTGAGAAGGAGAGGACACAGCCCTACAACAACATCAGCAAGAGATAATGCTGGAACGAGTGAGTGGCAGGGATGTGAGAGGCAGTAAGAAGCTGAGCATGTAGTCAAAAGCTACATTTTGGGGTTGAATGATATGGAAAACATATTCTCTATATCATGCTTTACATCCACCACACAAAATTGTGAATACTGGGTCCTGGGAGACAGGAGGGAGATGGGAGATGGGACCAGAAGTATGTATGTGTTGTCCAGAGGTTATGTGCTTTGGGTTTCTGCAGCATGTTGTCCAAAAGATTCCCACCCAAAGGGTCATATATCAAGAGTCACCTATATTAAGTGGGGAGTATGTGTAGAGGGCACAAGTAATACCTATGTAATACCCATGTCCAGGGCATATGTACTACCCATGTATAGGCACATGTAATACAAGTGTACAGGACATAAATGCAATAGCTGTGAAAAGGATATGTCATGTGTGTGCTGGGTTATGATGTTTGTGTTGTATGGTAACTTCAGCGTTTATATTGAGTAGAGGTGTATTTGGCATTTGTAGCATGTAATGTGTGTATGGTATGTGTGATGTATGTTTTGTGATGTAAATTGTGAGCTTAGTAATGTAAATTGTGGTATGTGTAGTGTACATGGGATATATGGTATATTTGGTATTTGTGGTATGTATAGTGTATATGGTATATATGTTATGTTTGGTATTTGTGGTATGTGCATGTGTTGTGTGGTGTGTGCATGTGTTATTTGGTGTGTGTGGTGTGTGTTTAGTGGTGTGTCTTGTATGTGTATTGTGGTGTGTCTGGTGTGTATAGTGTATGTGTGTGATATGTGGCATATATAGCCTACACGTGTGTATAGTATATAATATGTTAGGAGTGTGTGTGGTATGTATATGTGTAATATATAGATATATTATTATATATGTGGTATGTGTGTGTAGGTGTAATGTATATGATTTTATATACATTGCATGAGGTGTATGTGGATGGGGTATGTATATGTGTGTATAGTATATGATATGTTGGGAGTATGCATGGTGTATATATCTGTAATGTATTATATATACATATATGTATGTATGTATGTATATATACACACACACATATATATATATATAACATGTAGTATGTGTGTAAAGTATGTATATATGCATAATATATATATAATGTATATATGTGTTATGTGTGTGTTGTATGTAGTGTGTAGTGTGTTCATATTTGATACACATGTGTGACATGTTCTCTAGGTCTGGCTAGGTCAGGCTTTTCTCTTCTCTCTCCACGCTCAGGGTTTGTGGAATCCAGGAAGGTTGGGTAAGAGATTGTGGAGTAGGTACTACGATACCCAATGATCACATGGAGTGCCCTAATAACCAGAAACGCTATTTCTTAGAGGTGGCCCTTGAGCAGTGTTTTAATTTCTGATCATTTTTTTATCTTTTGGAAGCCATGGAGAGAATCTCTGTAGTAGACAGTAACCACACTGATTTGGCCCTGATTCTGTGAGTAGAAAGAACCATCCTTAAGACCTATGTTTAATGATGTGTGACCATTCAAACTTCAAAGCTTGGTAAGTATAAAGACACCTCACAGTGTATAGAACAGTCTCATGTGCTACACAGTTGAACTGGATGACCATAGACATCACATCATTCATTTTATTACCCTACACTACGCTTTTTTTTTAAGCTTTCATTTGTGTGAGAACTTCTGTAGTTAACTCTTTTGCTTCTGCCACCATTTCGTGTATGGCTTCTGCTGGCTTGGTCTGCATGCAGTAATATCCTGCCCCCGTTCATTAGTCCGGAGCCCCTGAGCAGGCCCTGCCATCTCTCATCTCCCATCTCGGCCTAGTGCAGATGATCAGTTAATTGGGGTTTGCTGTGGATCTGCCATGTCTCTCTAGGCTGTCTCCCAATGCGGGGTAGTGTAGGAAGCATGAGATCCCACTCTAAAAGAAACAAGACCTGGCAGTCAGTTCTGGAAACACATCCCTTAGAACATACACAGCATCACAATGTGACATTGTGGGTCATGTCATGACTCAGCAGAAGGCAGCATTTGCTATTGTGTCTTGTCTTCACTCCTTAATGTAGTAACAACAGTAGATACCTCTGTAGCTGTGAGGCCCCAGTGTAACTCACTGTGTAGGGATGGGGCCTGTTTAGCAGAACAGACCTGGTGGTCCTGCAGCCTCTCCTTAGAACTGACTACAGTGTCTGCAGATGACATAGCCACACAGCCATCTCCTACACTGATGCCCAAAGGCATGTCTTTATGGACCTTTCTGATGCTTTCCTGAAAAATAAAGAGTTTGTCAAGCAATAGGCATTGGCTGGAAGCTTCTGGAAGCTATAGTGTTGTTGTCAGATCTACTGATTAACTACGAATAGTTAGTATGTGGATGGTAGAAAGGGACGCCATACCACCCACACATTTAAACTTATTTCCTCAAGAGTCAAATTGACCATATAACAAAGACTTATGACGATGTGGCTGGGCTGATTCAGAAATCACACCTGGAATCTCATCTGTCACTGGAAGATGACAGATGATGTTCTGACCTTGGATCAAACTTGGGAACATTTCTGATTGACAGTGGAAAACCAAAGGAAGGTTTGAGTGTCCATCAATCTTTTTTTCCAAGAAACAAGCCAGACATTGGCTCCTTGCTTCCCCCTAACAGAAGCTCCAAAATATTGCTTTCCTCTGTTCTTCCATGGAACAGGCTCACAGTTAGCTTCCAATGACTACCACCTAGGTTTTCTGTTCTCTACTAGCCAGTTGACTGCATCCAGTCATGAAGTAGACATGTGTGTCTCTATGTTTACACATGTAGATATGCAAACTGGTGAACATGCATGGATATATGTATGAGTGGTAAAACAGATCATAAAAATGATCTAGAAGATTCTATTAACATGGCCCTAGGTCAAAGGACAGTATGAGTAACTTTGTCTGTTTCAAAATGCTTATGTGTATCTTCAAAGTTTTCCACATTTAATAAGGAATAATTCATCATGGTAGGACAATCAGCGATGTTATCAACCATTAAGTAACCAGAACCTCTCCACTTGTCCACAGTCACACTCTTGGGGTTTCTGACTTCAGCATTCTTCTCTCTCCCACACTTGAATTCATGGGTCTTGGGAAGATACTTAGTGTCTCCCCATTGACTTGGGTCCAGTGCATCAGAACCATGGGATTGTACAATTCCATGACCCCTTGAGTCCCTCAGCATTGTTAGCCTAATATTTTCCATTTACATTTCTGTATTAAGAACCTTGACTGTCTGAGTATCAAGCAATGACCTCAAAACCTGCCCAAGTGCTATGAGCATTTTTATAGGCCACGAGGTTGTAGGAAGCCCACATTAAAGAACTTCACCAAGTGTGGGGAAAGGCCCAGTTCTAAGTGTCTGGGTCACAAGGGTGAATTTCTGGGTGGCAGGCTCTAACCGGTGCCACCTACCTGCCTCATCTGCCGTGATGGTGATCTCGTTGCTGGGCTCACTCTTGCCAATCCGGTTCTTGGCGTACATGCGGATGCTGTAGGTGGAGGAAGGGTGGATATCAATGATGGTGGCCGAGTTCAGCTGAGGGGAAACATCTTTGGTTCTTTGAGCAGAATCCCAGGAGTCTTTTGGGTTTTGTTTTTCAAAAAAGAAGAGATAGAGATGTGAGTTTTTTTCCTCTGCCTTTGAAAGTTCACAATAGGAATAAAATAAAAATAATAAAACTAAAAACAAAGAAAAGAAAAGAAAGGGAGAAAGAAAAAAATACCCCCAAAGTAAAATCTCAGTACAATGTTTCCAGCT